>NC_092785.1:40817683-40889038 GCF_047496795.1 Chiloscyllium punctatum
TCCCCCCCTCTCTCCGTGAACCTATCCGGATGTCTCTTAAAGGCCACACCCGGCAGACCCTCCACACGCGAACCACCCCCTGCGTCAAATATTTGCCCCCCACCCCCGCTGTTGTCTTTTTTTAAACCCCTCGCCTTAGAAATGCGTCCCCACCCCTTCCCCACCCCACCCTGGTCTTGAACCCCCTCACCCCGAGGAAATAGACACCTTCCGTGAACCCGGCCGATGCCCCTCATGATTTTATAAACCTCTGTAAGGTCCCACCTCCCTCCAGCTCCAGTGAAACTGGTCCCAGTCTCTCTATCTCTCTCTCTCTCTCAAACGCCTCCCCAACCTCTCCCCATTCCCGGCAACGTCCCGGTTAATCCCTTCTGGGCCCTCTTCAGTGTGATACGATCCTCCCTGTAACAGGGTGACCGGGGCAGGCCAGAGGGCGCAAAAAAGGAACGCACCAATGTCCTTGCCCAACTCATTGGCTCACGGGGTTGGAGAAGGGGGCGCGGCGAAGGGGCAGGGTGGGATAGCAGAGATGGGTCGGGTAGAAGGGACTGGGTGGGATAGTAGAGATGGGTCGGGTAGAAGGAACTGGGTGGGATAGCAGAGACAGGGAGGGGGAAGAGACTGGGTGGGATAGCAGAGACAGGGAGGGGGAAGGGACTGGGTGGGATAGCAGAGACAGAGAAGGGGTAGGGACTAGATGGGATAGCAGAGAGGGGTGGGGGAAGGGATTGGGTGGGATAGCAGAGATGGGTCGGAAGAAGGGACTGGGTGGGATAGCAGAGAGGGGTGGGGGAAGGGATTGGGTGGGATAGCAGAGATGGGTCGGGGGAAGGGACTGGGTGGGATAGCAGAGAGGGGTGGGGGAAGGGACTGGGTGGGATAGCAGAGACAGGGAGGGGGAAGAGACTGGGTGGGATAGCAGAGATGGGGAAGGGGAAGGGACTGGGTGGGATAGCAGAGATGGGGCGCGGGAAGGGTCTGGGTGGGATAGCAGAGATGGGGAAGGGGAAGGGACTGGGTGGGATAGCAGAGATGGGGGCCGGGAAGGGTCTGGGTGGGATAGCAGAGATGGGGAAGAGGAAGAGACTGGGTGGGATAGCAGAGAGGGGTGGGGGAAGGGACTGGGTGGGATAGCAGAGATGGGGAAGGGGAAGAGACTGGGTGGGATAGCAGAGATGGGGAAGGGGAAGAGACTGGGTGGGATAGCAGAGAGGGGTGGGGGAAGGGACTGGGTGGGATAGCAGAGATGGGGAAGGGGAAGGGACTGGGTGGGATAGCAGAGATGGGGGGCGGGAAGGGTCTGGGTGGGATAGCAGAGATGGGGAAGAGGAAGAGACTGGGTGGGATAGCAGAGAGGGGTGGGGGAAGGGACTGGGTGGGATAGCAGAGATGGGGAAGGGGAAGAGACTGGGTGGGATAGCAGAGATGGGGAAGGGGAAGAGACTGGGTGGGATAGCAGAGAGGGGTGGGGGAAGGGACTGGGTGGGATAGCAGAGATGGGGAAGGGGAAGAGACTGGGTGGGATAGCAGAGATGGGGAAGGGGAAGGGACTGGGTGGGATAGCAGAGAGGGGTGGGGGAAGGGACTGGGTGGGATAGCAGAGAGGGGTGGGGGAAGGGACTGGGTGGGATAGCAGAAAGGGGTGGGGGAAGGGACTGGGTGGGATAGCAGAGAGGGGTGGGGGAAGGGACTGGGTGGGATAGCAGAGAGGGGTGGGGGAAGGGACCGGGTGGGATAGCAGAGAAGGGGAAGGGACTGGGTGGGATAGCAGAGAGGGCTGGGGGAAGGGACTGGGTGGGATAGCAGAGAGGGGTGGGGGAAGGGACTGGTGGGATAGCAGAGAGGGGTGGGGGAAGGGACTGGTGGGATAGCAGAGATGGGGAAGGGGAAGAGACTGGGTGGGATAGCAGAGAGGGGTGGGAGGAAGGGACTGGGTGGGATAGCAGAGAAGGGGAAGGGACTGGGTGGGATAGCAGAGAGGGCTGGGGGAAGGGACTGGGTGGGATAGCAGAGAGGGGTGGGGGAAGGGACTGGTGGGATAGCAGAGAGGGGTGGGGGAAGGGACTGGTGGGATAGCAGAGAGGGGTGGGGGAAGGGACTGGTGGGATAGCAGAGAGGGGTGGGGGAAGGGACTGGTGGGATAGCAGAGATGGGGAAGGGGAAGAGACTGGTGGGATAGCAGAGAGGGGTGGGAGGAAGGGACTGGTGGGATAGCAGAGATGGGGAAGGGGAAGAGACTGGTGGGATAGCAGAGATGGGGAAGGGGAAGGGACTGGGTGGGATAGCAGAGAGGGGTGGGGGAAGGGACTGGGTGGGATAGCAGAGATGGGGAAGGGGAAGGGACTGGGTGGGATAGCAGAGAGGGGTGGGGGAAGGGACTGGGTGGGATAGCAGAGAGGGGGAAGGGGAAGGGACTGGGTGGGATACCAGAGATGGGGAAGGGGAAGGGACTGGGTGGGATAGCAGAGAGGGGGAAGGGGAAGAGACTGGGTGGGATAGCAGAGAGGGGGAAGGGGAAGAGACTGGGTGGGATAGCAGAAAGGGGTGGGGGAAGGGACTGGGTGGGATAGCAGAGAGGGGTGGGGGAAGGGACTGGGTGGGATAGCAGAGATGGGGACGGGGAAGGGACTGGGTGGGATAGCAGAGATGGGGAAGGGGAAGGGACTGGGTGGGATAGCAGAGATGGGGAAGGGGAAGGGACTGGGTGGGATAGCAGATATGGGGAAGGGGAAGGGACTGGGTGGGATAGCAGAGAGGGGGAAGGGGAAGAGACTGGGTGGGATAGCAGAGAGGGGTGGGAGGAAGGGACTGGGTGGGATAGCAGAGATGGGGAAGGGGAAGGGACTGGGTGGGATAGCAGAGATGGGTGGGGGAAGGGACTGGGTGGGATAGCAGAGAGGGGTGGGGGAAGGGACTGGGTGGGATAGCAGAGATGGGGAAGGGGAAGGGACTGGGTGGGATAGCAGAGATGGGTGGGGGAAGGGACTGGGTGGGATAGCAGAGATGGGGAAGGGGAAGGGACTGGGTGGGATAGCAGAGATGGGGAAGGGGAAGGGACTGGGTGGGATAGCAGAGAGGGGTGGGAGGAAGGGACTGGGTGGGATAGCAGAGATGGGTGGGGGAAGGGACTGGGTGGGATAGCAGAGATGGGTGGGGGAAGGGACTGGGTGGGATAGCAGAGATGGGGAAGGGGAAGGGACTGGGTGGGATAGCAGAGATGGGGAAGGGGAAGGGACTGGGTGGGATAGCAGAGAGGGGTGGGAGGAAGGGACTGGGTGGGATAGCAGAGATGGGGAAGGGGAAGGGACTGGGTGGGATAGCAGAGATGGGGAAGGGGAAGGGACTGGGTGGGATAGCAGAGATGGGGCGGGGAGAAGGGACTGGGTGGGATAGCAGAGATGGGGCGGGGAGAAGGGACTGGGTGGGATAGCAGAGATGGGGCGGGGAGAAGGGACTGGGTGGGATAGCAGAGAGGGGTGGGGGGAAGGGACTGGGTGGGATAGCAGAGAGGGGTGGGGGAAGGGACCGGGTGGCATAGCAGAGAGGGGTGGGGGAAGGGACTGGTGGGATAGCAGAGAGGGGTGGGGGAAGGGACTGGTGGGATAGCAGAGAGGGGTGGGAGGAAGGGACTGGGTGGGATAGCAGAGAGGGGTGGGAGGAAGGGACTGGGTGGGATAGCAGAGAGGGGTGGGGGAAGGGACTGGTGGGATAGCAGAGATGGGGAAGGGGAAGGGACTGGGTGGGATAGCAGAGAGGGGTGGGGGAAGGGACTGGGTGGGATAGCAGAGATGGGGAAGGGGAAGGGACTGGGTGGGATACCAGAGATGGGGAAGGGGAAGTGACTGGGTGGGATAGCAGAGAGGGGTGGGAGGAAGGGACTGGGTGGGATAGCAGAGAGGGGTGGGGGAAGGGACTGGGTGGGATAGCAGAGATGGGGAAGGGGAAGGGACTGGGTGGGATAGCAGAGATGGGGAAGGGGAAGGGACTGGGTGGGATAGCAGAGAGGGGTGGGAGGAAGGGACTGGGTGGGATAGCAGAGAGGGGTGGGGGAAGGGACTGGGTGGGATAGCAGAGATGGGGAAGGGGAAGGGACTGGGTGGGATAGCAGAGATGGGTGGGGGAAGGGACTGGGTGGGATAGCAGAGATGGGGAAGGGGAAGGGACTGGGTGGGATAGCAGAGATGGGGAAGGGGAAGGGACTGGGTGGGATAGCAGAGAGGGGTGGGAGGAAGGGACTGGGTGGGATAGCAGAGAGGGGTGGGGGAAGGGACTGGGTGGGATAGCAGAGATGGGGAAGGGGAAGGGACTGGTGGGATAGCAGAGAGGGGTGGGGGAAGGGACTGGGTGGGATAGCAGAAAGGGGTGGGGGAAGGGACTGTGTGGGATAGCAGAGAGGGGTGGGAGGAAGGGACTGTGTGGGATAGCAGAGAAGAGGCAGGGGGAAGGGTTAGGGTGGGAGAGCAGAGACAGGAAGGGGGACGGGACTGGGTGGGATAGCAGAGAAGAGATGGGGGAAGGCACTGGGGTGGGATAGCAGCGACAGGAAGGGGGGAAGGGTCTGACCGTCCAACAGTGCGTCACTCCCTCAGTACTGACCCTCCGACAGTGCGGCACTCCCTCAGTACCGACCCTCCGACAGTGCGGCCCTCCCTCAGTACTGACCCTCCGACAGTGCGGCCCTCCCTCAGTACTGACCCTCCGACAGTGCGGCCCTCCCTCAGTACTGACCCTCCGACAGTGCGGCCCTCCCTCAGTACTGACCCTCCGACAGTGCGGGGCTCCCTCAGTACTGACCCTCCGACAGTGCGGGGCTCCCTCAGTACTGACCCTCCGACAGTGCGGGGCTCCCTCAGTACTGACCCTCCGACAGTGCTGCCCTCTCTCAGTAATGACCCTCCAACAGTGCAGCACTCCCTCAGCACTGACCCTCTGACAGTGCAGCCCTCCCTCAGTACTGACCCTCCAACAGTGCGGCACTCCCTCAGTACTGACCCTCCGACAGTGCAGCGCTCCCTCAGTACTGACCCTCCGACAGTGCGGCACTCCCTCAGTACTGACCCTCCGACAGTGCGGCACTCCCTCAGTACTGACCCTCCGACAGTGCAGCGCTCCCTCAGTACTGACCCTCCGACAGTGCGGCACTCCCTCAGTACTGACCCTCCGACAGTGCGGCACTCCGTCAGTACTGACCCTCCGACAGTGCAGCCCTCCCTCAGTACTTACCCTCCGACAGTGCGGCCCTCCCTCAGTACTGACCCTCCGACAGTGCGGCCCTCTCTCAGTACTGACCCTCCAACAGTGCAGCACCTCCTCAGTACTGACCCTTTGACAGTGCGGCCCTCCCTCAGTACTGACCCTCCGACAGTGCGGCACTCCCTCAGTACTGACCCTCCGACAGTGCGGCCCTCTCTCAGTACTGACCCTCCCACAGTGCGGCCCTCCCTCAGCACTGACCCTCTGACAGTGCGGCACTCCCTCAGTACTGACTCGCCGACAGTGTGGCACTCCCTCAGTACTGACTCGCCGACAGTGCGGCACTCCCTCAGTACTGACCCTCCGACAGTGCGGCACTCCCTCAGTACTGACCCTCCCACAGTGCGGTACTCCCTCAGAACTGACCCTCCGACAGTGTGGCACTCCCTCAGTACTGACCCTCCTACAGTGAGGCACTCCCTCAGTACTGACCCTCCAATAGTGTGGTACTCCCTTAGTACTGACCCTCTGACAGTGCGGGGCTCCCTCAGTACTGACCCTCCGACAGTGTGGCACTCTCTCAGTACTGACCCTCTGACAGTGCGGCACTCCCTCAGTACTGACCCTCCTACAGTGAGGCACTCCCTCAGTACTGACCCTCCGACAGTGTGGCACTCCCTCAGTACTGACCCTCCAACAGTGCGGGGCTCCCTCAGTACTGACCCTTTGACAGTGCGGCACTCCCTCAGTACTGACCCTCCTACAGTGAGGCACTCCCTCAGTACTGACCCTCCGATAGTGTGGCACTCCCTCAGTACTGACCCTCCAACAGTGCGGGGCTCCCTCAGTACTGACCCTTTGACAGTGTGGCACTCCCTCAGTACTGACCCTACGACAGTGCGGCACTCCCTCAGTACTGACCCTCCGACAGTGCGGGGCTCCCTCAGTACTGACCCTCCGACAGTGCGGCACTCCCTCAGTACTGACCCTCCGACAGTGCGGCACTCCCTCAGTACTGACCCTCAGACAGTGCAGCACTCCCTCAATACTGACCCTCCGACAGTGCGGCACTCCCTCAGTACTGACCCTCCGACAGTGCGGCACTCCCTCAGTACTGACCCTCCGACAGTGTGGCACTCCCTCAGTACTGACCCTCCGACAGTGCGGCCCTCCCTCAGTACTGACCCTCCGACAGTGCGGCACTCCCTCAGTACTGACCCTCCGACAGTGCGGCGCTCCCTCAGTACTGACCCTCCGACAGTGCGGCGCTCCCCCAGTACTGACCCTCCGACAGTGCGGCACTCCCTCAGTACTGACCCTCCGACAGTGCGGCACTCCCTCAGTACTGACCCTCCGACAGTGCGGCACTTCCTCAGTACTGACCCTCCGACATTGAGGCGCGCCTCAGTACTGACCCTCAGACAGTGTGGCACCTCCTCAGTACTGACCCTCCGACAGTGCCCACTCCCTCAGCACTGACCCTCTGACAGTGTGGCGCTCCCTCAGTACTGACCTTACGATAGTGCGGCACTCCCTCAGTACTTACCCTCCGACAGTGCGGCACCTCCTCAGTACTGACCCTCTGACAGTGTGACACTCCCTCAGTACTGACCCTCCGTCAGTGCGGCGCTCCCTCAGTACTGACCCTCCGACAGTGCGGCACTCCCTCAGTACTGACCCTCCGACAGTGCGGTCCTCCCTCAGTACTGACCCTCCGACAGTGCGGCACTCCGTCAGTACTGACCCTCAGACAGTGCGGCGCTCCCTCAGTACTGACCCTCCGACAGTGCGGCACTCCCTCAGTACTGACCCTCAGACAGTGCAGCACTCCCTCAATACTGACCCTCCGACAGTGCGGCACTCCCTCAGTACTGACCCTCCGACAGTGCAGCACTCCCTCAGTACTGACCCTCCGACAGTGCGGCGCTCCCTCAGTACTGATCCTCCGACAGTGCAGCCTTCCCTCAGTACTGACCCTCCGACAGTGCAGCACTCCCTCAGTACTGACCCTCCGACAGTGCGGCCCTCTCTCAGTACTGACCCTCCAACAGTGCAGCACCTCCTCAGTACTGACCCTTTGACAGTGCGGCACTCCCTCAGTACTGACCCTCCGACAGTGCGGCACTCCCCTCAGTACTGACCCTCCAACAGTGCAGCACCTCCTCAGTACTGACCCTTTGACAGTGCGGCACTCCCTCAGTACTGACCCTCCGACAGTGCGGCACTCCCTCAGTACTGATCCTCCGACAGTGCAGCCCTCCCTCAGTACTGACCCTCCGACAGTGCGGCCCTCTCTCAGTACTGACCCTCCAACAGTGCAGCACCTCCTCAGTACTGACCCTTTGACAGTGCGGCACTCCCTCAGTACTGACCCTCCGACAGTGCGGCACTCCCCTCAGTACTGACCCTCCAACAGTGCAGCACCTCCTCAGTACTGACCCTTTGACAGTGCGGCACTCCCTCAGTACTGACCCTCCGACAGTGCGGCACTCCCTCAGTACTGACCCTCCGACAGTGCGGCACTCCCTCAGTACTGACCCTCCAATAGTGTGGTATTCCCTTAGTACTGACCCTCTGACAGTACGGGGCTCCCTCAGTACTGACCCTTTGACAGTGCGGCACTCCCTCAGTACTGACCCTCCGATAGTGTGGCACTCTCTCAGTACTGACCCTCTGACAGTGCGGCACTCCCTCAGTACTGACCCTCCTACAGTGAGGCACTCCCTCAGTACTGACCCTCCGATAGTGTGGCACTCCCTCAGTACTGACCCTCCAACAGTGCGGGGCTCCCTCAGTACTGACCCTTTGACAGTGCGGCACTCCCTCAGTACTGACCCTCCGATAGTGTGGCACTCTCTCAGTACTGACCCTCTGACAGTGCGGCACTCCCTCAGTACTGACCCTCCTACAGTGAGGCACTCCCTCAGTACTGACCCTCCGATAGTGTGGCACTCCCTCAGTACTGACCCTCCAACAGTGCGGGGCTCCCTCAGTACTGACCCTTTGACAGTGCGGCACTCCCTCAGTACTGACCCTCCGACAGTGTGGCACTCCCTCAGTACTGACCCTACGACAGTGCGGCCCTCCCTCAGTACTGACCCTCCCACAGTGCAGCGCTCCCTCAGTACTGACCCTTTGACAGTGCGGCACTCCCTCAGTACTGACCCTCCGACAGTGCGGCACTCCCTCAGTACTGACCCTCCGACAGTGTGGCACTCCCTCAGTACTGACCCTACGACAGTGCGGCCCTCCCTCAGTACTGACCCTCCCACAGTGTGGCACTCCCTCAGTACTGACCCTACGACAGTGCCGCACTCCCTCAGTACTGACCCTCCTACAGTGAGGCACTCCCACAGTACTGACCCTCCTACAGTGCGGCACTCCCTCAGTACTGACCCTCCGACAGTGCGGCCCTCCCTCAGTACTGACCCTCCGACAGTGCGGCACTCCCTCAGTACTGACCCTCCGACAGTGCGGCGCTCCCTCAGTACTGACCCTCCGACAGTGCGGCGCTCCCCCAGTACTGACCCTCCGACAGTGCGGCACTCCCTCAGTACTGACCCTCCGACAGTGCGGCACTCCCTCAGTACTGACCCTCCGACAGTGCGGCACTTCCTCAGTACTGACCCTCCGACATTGAGGCGCGCCTCAGTACTGACCCTCAGACAGTGTGGCACCTCCTCAGTACTGACCCTCCGACAGTGCCCACTCCCTCAGCACTGACCCTCTGACAGTGCGGCGCTCCCTCAGTACTGACCTTACGATCGTGCGGCACTCCCTCAGTACTTACCCTCCGACAGTGCGGCACCTCCTCAGTACTGACCCTCTGACAGTGTGACACTCCCTCAGTACTGACCCTCCGTCAGTGCGGCGCTCCCTCAGTACTGACCCTCCGACAGTGCGGCACTCCCTCAGTACTGACCCTCCGACAGTGCGGTCCTCCCTCAGTACTGACCCTCCGACAGTGCGGCACTCCGTCAGTACTGACCCTCAGACAGTGCGGCGCTCCCTCAGTACTGACCCTCCGACAGTGCGGCACTCCCTCAGTACTGACCCTCAGACAGTGCAGCACTCCCTCAATACTGACCCTCCGACAGTGCGGCACTCCCTCAGTACTGACCCTCCGACAGTGCGGCACTCCCTCAGTACTGACCCTCCGACAGTGCGGCCCTCCCTCACTACTTACCCTCCGACAGTGCAGCACACCCTCAGTACTGACCCTCAGACAGTGCGGCCCTCCCTCAGTACTGACCCACCGACAGTGCGGCACTCCCCTCAGTACTGACCCTCCGACAGTGCAGCCCTCCCTCAGTACTGACCCTCCGACAGTGCGGCCCTCTCTCAGTACTGACCCTCCAACAGTGCAGCACCTCCTCAGTACTGACCCTTTGACAGTGCGGCACTCCCTCAGTACTGACCCTCCGACAGTGCGGCACTCCCTCAGTACTGACCCTCCGACAGTGCGGCCCTCCCTCAGTACTGACCCTCCGACAGTGCGGCACTCCCTCAGTACTGACCCTCCAATAGTGTGGTATTCCCTTAGTACTGACCCTCTGACAGTACGGGGCTCCCTCAGTACTGACCCTTTGACAGTGCGGCACTCCCTCAGTACTGACCCTCTGACAGTGCGGCACTCCCTCAGTACTGACCCTCCTACAGTGAGGCACTCCCTCAGTACTGACCCTCCGATAGTGTGGCACTCCCTCAGTACTGACCCTCCAACAGTGCGGGGCTCCCTCAGTACTGACCCTTTGACAGTGCGGCACTCCCTCAGTACTGACCCTCCGACAGTGTGGCACTCCCTCAGTACTGACCCTACGACAGTGCGGCCCTCCCTCAGTACTGACCCTCCCACAGTGCGGCGCTCCCTCAGTACTGACCCTCCGACAGTGCAGCCCTCCCTCAGTACTGACCCTCCGACAGTGCGGCCCTCCCTCAGTACTGACCCTCCGACAGTGCGGCACTCCCTCAGTACTGAACCTCCGACAGTGCGGCACTCCCTCAGTACTGATCCTCCGACAGTGCCGCACTCCCTCAGTACTGACCCTCCGACAGTGCGGCACTCCCTCAGTACTGACCTTACGATAGTGCGGCACTCCCGCAGTACTTACCCTCCGACAGTGCAGCACTCCCTCAGTACTGACCCTCAGACAGTGCGGCACTCCCTCAGTACTGACCTTCCGACAGTGCGGCCCTCCCTCAGTACATGACCCTCCGACAGTGCGGCACTCCCTCAGCACTGACCCTCCGACAGTGCGGCACTCCCTCAGTACTGACCTTACGATAGTGCGGCACTCCCTCAGTACTGACCATCCGACAGTGCGGCACTCCCTCAGTACTGACCCTCCGACCGTGCGGCACTCCCTCAGTACTGACCTTACGATAGTGCGGCTCTCCCTCAGTACTGACCCTCCGACAGTGCGGCACTCCCTCAGTACTGACCCTCCGACAGTGCGGCACTCCCTCAGTACTGACACTCCGACAGTGCGGCACTCCCTCAGTACTTACCCTCCGACAGTGCAGCACTCCCTCAGTACTGATCCTCCGACAGTGCCGCACTCCCTCAGCACTGAACCTCCGACAGTGCGGCACTCCCTCAGTACTGACCCTCCGACAGTGCGGCACTCCCTCAGTACTGACCTTACGATAGTGCGGCACTCCCTCAGTACGGACCCTCCGACAGTGCGGCACTCCCTCAGTACTGACCCTCCGACAGTGCGGCACTCCCTCAGTACTGACCCTCCGACAGTGCGGCACTCCCTCAGTACTGACCCTCCGACAGTGCGGCACTCCCTCAGTACTGATCCTCCGACAGTGCCGCACTCCCTCAGTACTGACCCTCCGACAGTGCGGCACTCCCTCAGTACTGATCCTCCGACAGTGTGGCACTCCCTCAGCACTGACCCTCCGACAGTGCGGCACTCCCTCAGTACTGACCCTCCGACAGTGCGGCACTCCCTCAGTACTGACCTTACGATAGTGCGGCACTCACTCAGTACTTACCCTCCGACAGTGCGGCAGTCCCTCAGGACTGACCCTCCGACAGTGCGGCACTCCCTCAGTACTTTCCCTCCGACAGTGCGGCACTCCCTCAGTACTGACCCTCCGACAGTGCGGCCCTCCCTCACTACTTACCCTCCGACAGTGCAGCACACCCTCAGTACTGACCCTCAGACAGTGCCCACTCCCTCAGTACTGACCCTCAGACAGTGTGGCACTCCCTCAGTACTGACCGTCCGACAGTGCGGCACTCCCTCAGTACTGACCCTCCGACAGTGCGGCACTCCCTCAGTACTGATTCTCCGATAGTGTGGCACTCTCTCAGTATTGACCCGCCGACAGTGTGGCACTCCCTCAGTACTGACCCTCCGATAGTGAGGCTCTCCCTCAGTACTGACCCTCCGACCGTGCGGCACTCCCTCAGTACTGACCCTCCGACAGTGCGGCCCTCCCTCAGTACTGACCCTCCGACAGTGCGGCACTCCCTTAGTACTGACCCTCTGACAGTGCGGCCCTCCCTCAGCACTGGCCTTCGACAGTGCGGCACTCCCTCAGTACTGACCCTCCGACAGTGTGGCCCTCCCTCAGTACTGACCCTCCGACAGTGCGGCACTCCCTTAGTACTGACGCTCTGACTGTGCGGCCCTCCCTCAGCTCTGGCCTTCGACAGTGCGGCACTCCCACAGTACTGCCCCTCAACAGTGCAGCGCTCCCTCAGTGTTGGGGGAGCACCGCACTGTTGGCGGGTCAGAACTGAGGAAGTGCCGCACTGTCGGAGGGTCAGTACTGAGGGAGGGCCGCACTGTCGGAGGGTCAGTACTGAGGGAGTGCCGCACTGTCGGAGGGTCAGTACTGAGGGAGTGCCGCACTGTCGGAGGGTCAGTACTGAGGGAGCGCCGCACTGTCGGAGGGTCAGTACTGAGGGAGTGCCGCACTGTCGGAGGGTCAGTGCTGAGGGAGGGCCGTACTGTCGGAGGGTCAGTACTGAGGGAGCTGCGCAGTGTCGGAGGGTCAGTACTGAGGGAGTGCCGCACCGTCGGTGGGTCAGTACTGAGGGAGTGCCGCACTGTCGGAGGGGTCAGTACAGAGGGAGTGCCGCACTGTCGGAGGGTCAGTACTGAGGGAGTGCCGCACTGTCGGAGGGGTCAGTACAGAGGGAGCGCCGCACTGTCGGAGGGTCAGTACTGAGGGATTGCAGCACTGTCGGAGTGTCAGTCCTGAGGGATTGCCGCACTGTCGGAGGGTCAGTCCTGAGGGATTGCCGCACTGTCGGAGGGTCAGTACTGAGGGATTGCAGCACTGTCGGAGGGTCAGTCCTGAGGGAGTGCTGCACTGTCGGAGTGTCAGTCCTGAGGGAGTGCCGCACTGTCGGAGGGTCAGTACTGAGGGTGTGTCGCACTGTCGGAGGGTCAGTACTTAGGGAGTGCCGCACTGTCGGAGGGTCAGTACTGAGGGATTGCAGCACTGTCGGCGGGTCAGTCCTGAGGGAGTGCTGCACTGTCGGAGTGTCAGTCCTGAGGGAGTGCCGCACTGTCGGAGGGTCAGTACTGTTAAGACTCTGGGTAAACCCTTCTGCGAATTTAAACCAAAAACACAGAGAAGCTCACCTTGCTTTGTAATCCAGTCAAGTATGATTGACAGAGAACCTCCAAACTCCTCGTATTTCAAGAAAATTCTCAACGTTGTGTTATTTAAGTCCAAGTTAAAATAAGACAGCATTAAAGAACAACTCTGTCCACTGTAACCCTCGTTTGGGAGATCGATTTATCTCATTCCGCCCCTCCAGCAATATGCTGATCCGATATGCTCCTCCCCCACCCGATTAAGTTTCCCAAAAAAATTCCAAAAAACCAGTTAGCTGCGTCGATCCTCCTGTGTCTCTCTCTCTGTCTTCCTTTCTTTGGTCTTCTGCTTCAGATTGCAGATGGACAGGTACCTTCCTGGGAGCGATTGTCCGGGCGCAGTCTCTCGTTGCTTTTTGCCACTCTGTCCAACTGTTCAAAACCCCGACATTATATCCCCCAAAACATCGGATTGTCTCATCGGCTCGACGTTGTCGAAACATTAAAATTGAAATTCGATTGGATTTTGGTATCTTGGGGCATAATTTAATGTGACTGGCCAAATTCGAATTTGCTGTGTCGCATGGCAACTCAGGTCCAGCTGTTTGGTTCACGGTCAAATGTTACATTTTTAAAATATCTCGGCACACCAAGTCCATGCAGCTTCTTCTCACTCTCTCAAAGGTACAGTCCATACCTACACTTCATAACACCTCCCTCCCCTTCAGAATAAAATGAACCATCAGAATGAAAAGATGGCTTAATTTGTTTAACCTATTCCTTAACCACATTCCCATGACATACATTCATATTAACTTCTTCCCATATCTACATAACATTGAATCAATACCAACCTCATCTGCACTTTACCAGTTAAATCCAAAATGACGCATCTGTGATTACATTCTTACATGGACAATTTGTAAATTAGAAGTCTGTAACATAAGACTCCAATGAAATGGTCTCATATTCTTGTCTTTAAAGCGTTCCAACAATGTCAGCGGATTGTGATCCGTATGCGTACGGTCTCTGGCACATTATTCCTGACATAGAATCATAGAGATGCACAGCTCAGAAACAGACCCTTCGGTCCAACCCGTCCATGCTGACCCAGATATCCCAACCCAATCTAGTCCCACCTGCCAGCACCCGGCCCATATCCCCCCCAAACCCTTCCTATTCATATACCCATCCAGATGCCTCTTAAATGCTGTAATTGTACCAGCCTCCACCACATCCTCTGGCAGCTCATTCCATACACGTACCACCCTCTGTGTGAAAAAGTTGCCCCATAGCTCTCTTTTGTATCTTTCCCCACTCACCCTAAACCTATGCCCCTCTCGTTAATGTTGTGAGGCTCAGTACCAAACTCAATAGATCCTTTTCGATTGTGGAGTATTTCCTGTTGAGTTTCTTCGAAAAGTAACCAACTGGCTGTTCAATCCCATCCTCATATTCCTGTTGGAGTATAGCTCCAATTCCTATGTCACTAGCGTCGATGGCAACTTTAAAAGGTTTTGAAATGTTTGGGGTGGCTCAAAGGGGTTTGGTGGTTGATATCGATTTCAAATGGTCGAATGCCTCCTGGCATTGTCCTGTCCTCCGAAACTTTGTGTTCACCCTCAGCAAATCAGGTTAACAGTGCCGCTACAACTGCGGAAGTTGGGAACAAACTTCCGATAGAATCCGCTGAATCCGAGGAATCGAAGCCCTTCTTTCTTCGAGGTGTTGATCGTGGAAATTCCTCGATGGTCTTCGTCTTTGCCTTCCCTGGGGTCAACCTTCCGTGACCGATGTTATGACCCAGGAAGGTCACCTCAGCTTTCACGAATTCAGTTTTGTTTAAGTTTTGCCCCCCTGTAGAGGTTCAAAGAGCCCTGCCAACTGTACCATGTAATCTTTCCAGGCCTTACTAAAGATCACTACATCGCCCAAACAGTTTGTTAACCAAGAAACAACTCTGTTCATGATTCTTTGGAATGTGGTTGGTGCGTTCTTCATTCCAAAGGGCATGACTTTAAACTGATATAGCCCATTTTGGGATGGGTTACAAACGCAGAAATTTCTTTCACCATCTCTGATAAAGGTACCTGCCAGTAACCACACAGTAAGTCCAACTTGGTGATGTAACTGGCGTGTCTGACTCTCTTGATCCAGTCCTTCAATCTCGGAATTGGATATGAGTCCGATTTTGTAATGGCGCTGACCTTCCCACAATCCATGCGTTGAGTCCCATTCAGTGTGGGAACTAAGACGATCGGCAAACTCCACGTGTTCTGGCTCAGTTTGATGATGTTCTCGTCGAGCATGGCCTCCACCTCCATCTGGACCTGTCTGGCTTTGACAGGATTGAGTCAATAGGGGTGTTGTTTTATTGGCGCAGCATTCCCTTCATCTACCTCATGTACAATAGCATTAGTCCTCCCCACCCGATTCTTACACAAATCCTTATTCTGCAGCAACAAACCTTTCAAATGCATTTTATGCTCCTGAGACAGAGAGCTTACTAACCTATCACCTGTCTCCTAACCGAACCTCAACTCCTTCATGTTTCTCTTTGTGCTTTTTATTTTGAGCTGTGACTTATGACAGTTCTTTCTCTCTACTATAATACAGTTTCAACATATTCACATGACATACCCGGTGCAGTTTTTTTTTCCCTATCTGGTACCAATTAGTTCACCTGACTCAATGTTTTCTCAATGTGAGAGGGACCACTAAACCTGGCTTTGAAGGGATCTCCTATCACTGGTAACAGGACTAACACGCCATCCCCTCGGGGAAAATGTCCGCGTCTCAGAGCTTTTATCTGCCCCCTGCACCATTCTGGACTGTGCTCTCTTTCGGTGTTAACTCAACGACTCGATTTAATCTCTCCCTCAGCTCCGATATATAATCTCGACGTGAGACTTTGGTCCTGTCAATTTTCCCTTCATTAGATTCAAAGGGCCTCCCACCTCATGATAGAATATGAACTCAAAGGGAGCGAACGGAGTAGATTCATTTGGGGCACCTCTCAAACAATACCGATGAGATATCTTTATCATTCGGGTATTCCTGACAGTACGTTCTCAAGCATGGTCTTCACGGTCTTATGCCCCCTTTTATAAAGCTCCCTGGGATTCAGGATGATACGCACTGGATTCTACCTAAGCTATCCATAACCTCCTTAACCAGCCTAGCAGGGAAACCTTGACCCTTGGTCGGAATGAATCTCTCTGGGTAGCCCATGTCGCGTGAAGAAAGACCCGTCCACCCCCTTTTCTTGCCTTAATACTCCGTAATGGAATTGCCTCCGGAAATAGACAATAGACAATAGACAATAGATGCAGGAGTAGGCCATTCAGCCCTTTGAGCCTGTACCACCATTCAATATGATCATGGCTGATCATCCTTAATCAGTATCCTGTTCCTGCCTTATCTCCATAACCCTTGATTCCCCAATCCTTGAGAGCTCTATCCAACTCTTTCTTAAATGAATCCAGATACTGGGCCTCCACTGCCCTCTGGGGCAGAGCATTCCACACAGCCACCACTCTCTGGGTGAAGTAGTTTCTCCTCATCTCTGTCCTAAATGGCCTACCCCATATTTTTAAGTTGTGTCCTCTGGTTCGGCACTCCCCCATCAACGGAAATATGTTCCCTCCTGCCAGAGTGTCCAATCCTTTCATAATCCTATACGTTTCAATCAGATCCCCTCTCAGTCTTCTAAACTCAAGGGTATACAAGCCCAGTCGCTCCAGTCTTTCAGCGTAAGGTAATCCCGCCATTCCAGGAATTGACCTCGTGAACCTACGCTGCACTCCCTCAATAACCAGAATGTCTTTCCTCAAATTTGGAGACCAGAACTGTACACAGTACTCCAGGTGTGGTCTCACCAGGGCCCTGTACAGCTGCAGAAGCACCTCTTTGCTTCTATACTCAATCCCTCTTGTTATGAAGGCCAGCATGCTATTAGCCTTCTTCACGACCTGCTGTACCTGCATGCTTGCCTTCATTGACTGGTGGACAAGAACACCCAGATCTCTCTGAACAGCCCCTTTACCTAATTTGATACCATTGAGGTAGTAATCTGCCTTCCTGTTCTTGCCACCAAAGTGGATAACCAGACATTTATCCACATTAAACTGCATCTGCCATGCATCTGCCCACTCACCTAACTTGTCCAGGTCACCCTGTAATCTCCTAACATCCTCATCACATTTCACCCTACCACCCAGCTTTGTGTCATCAGCAAATTTGCTAATGTTATTGCTGATACCATCTTCTATATCATTAACATATATTGTAAAAAGCTGCGGTCCCAGCACTGATCCCTGCGGTACCCCACTGGTCACTGCCTGCCATTCCGAAATGGAGCCGTTTATCACTACCCTTTGTTTCCTATTAGCCAACCAATTCTCTATCCAATCTAGTACTTTGCCCCCAATCCCGTGCGCCCTAATTTTACTCACTAACCTATTGTGTGGGACTTTATCAAAAGCTTTCTGAAAGTCCAGGTACACTACATCCACTGGATCTCCCTCGTCCATCTTCCGAGTTACATCCTCAAAAAATTCAAGAAGATTAGTCAAGCATGATTTCCCCTTCATAAATCCATGCTGACTCTGTCCTATCCTGTTACTATTATCCAGATGTGCCGTAATTTCATCCTTTATAATAGACTCCAGCATCTTTCCCACCATTGAGGTCAGACTAACTGGTCTATAATTTCCTGCTTTCTCCTGCCCACCCTTCTCAAAAAGTGGCACAACATTAGCCGCCCTCCAATCCTCAGGAACCGACCCCGATTCTATTGAACTCTGGAAAATAATCACCAGCGCATCCACGATTTCCCGAGCCACCTCCTTCAGTACCCTGGGATGTAGACCATCAGGCCCCGGAGACTTATCAACCTTCAGACCTAACAGTCTCTCCAACACCAAATCCTGGCAAATATAAATTCCCTTCAGTTCAGGTCCTTCAGCCACTGTTACCTCAGGGAGATTGCTTGTGTCTTCCCCAGTGAACACAGATCTGAAATACCCATTTAATTCCTCTGCCATTTCTTTGTTCCCAGTAATATATTCCCCTGTTTCTGTCTTCAAGGGCCCAATTTTAGTCTTAACCATTTTTATGCCTTTCACATACCTAAAAAAGCTTTTACTATCCTCCTTTATATTATTGGCCAGTTTACCTTTGTACCTCATTTTTTCTCTGCGTATTTCCTTCTTACTAATCCTCTGTTGTTCTTTAAAAGCTTCCCAGTCCTCCGTTTTCCCACTTATCTTTGCTATGTTATACTTTTTCTCTTTTAACTTTATCTGTTTCTTAACTTCCCTCGTCAGCCACGGCCGCCCATGTCTCCTCCTGGGATCTTTCTTCCTTTTAGGAATGAACTGATCCTGCAACTTCTGCATTATACACAGAAATATCCGCCATTGTTCCTCCACGGTCTTCCCTGTTAAGGTATTGAACCATTGAACTTTGGCCAGCTCCTCCCTCATAGCTCCATAGTTCCCTTTATTCAACAGAAATACTGTCACTTCCGATTGTACCCTCTCCCTTTCAAATTGCAGATTGAAGCTTATTGTATTATGGTCACTACTTCCCAATGGCTCCTTCACTTCGAGGTCCCTGACCAATTCTGGTTCGTTACCCAACACCAGATCCAGAATTGCCTTCTCCCCGGTCGGCTCCAGCACCAGCTGTTCTAAGAATCCATCTCTGAGGCACTCCACAGTCTCTTTCTTGATGTCCAATACCATCCTGATTCTCCCAGTCTACCTGCATGTTGAAATCCCCCATAACAACTGTAGTAACATCTTTGCGACAGGCCAATTTCAGCTCCTGATTCAACTTACCTCCGACATCCAGACTATTGTTTGGGGGCATGTAGATGACTCCCATGAGGGTCTTTTTACCCTTCGTATTTCTCAGCTCTATCCACACTGACTCTACATCCCCTGACTCTAGGTCCCCCTGCGCAAGGGACTGAATATCCTCCCTTACCAACAAGGCCACCCGACCCTCTCTGCCCGTTAGTCTGTCCTTACGATGTGTAGCCTTGAATATTCATTTCCCAGGCCCTGTCCCCATGAAGCCACATCTCAGTTATCCCCACAATATCGTATCTGCCAATTTCCAAAAGAGCCTCAAGTTCATCCACCTTGTGTCTAATGCTTTGTGCATTCATATATAGAATTTTTAATTTGTTACTGCTCTCACCCTTCCCTCAACCCTTATTTCACTCAACTTTACAGCATGATGCCTTTTCCAGTTTTCTGCCTCCTTGATACAGTTGTCTTTCTTGACTTCTCTTGTTCTAACTACCCCTTCAATTTCCGTTTTAAACATCCAGCTTGTCCCCTCCCCCCCGCTACTTAGTTTAAATGTAGCGGTGTTGCAGCAGAAAACCTGCCTGCCAGAATGCTGATCCCTAACCTATTAAGGTGCAAGCCGTCTCTCTTGTAGAATTTATGGTTACCATAAAATATACCCCAGTGATCCAAGAACTTGAAACCTTGCCTCCTGCACCAGTTCCCCAGCCACACGTTCAAGTCCATTATCTCCCGGTTTCTGGCCACACTAGCCCGAGGAACTGGAAGCAAACTGGAGATAACCACCTTGGACATCCTGCTTTTTAGCCTTCTTCCTAGTTCTCCGAAGTCTCGCTGTAGTATGTTCCTCCTCTTCTTCCCGACATCATTTGTGCCGACGTGTACCACCACCTCGGGCTCTTCACCCTCGTCCTTGAGGATGTCCTGCACTCTGTCCGCGATGTCTTTCACTCTAGCACCAGGAAGGCAACACACCATCCTTAAATCCCGTCTGCTGCCACAAAAACCCCGGTCAGTTCCTCTCACGATGGAGTCCCCTATTACCACGGCTCTGTGCGATGTCCGACTCTTCCGCTCTGCTTCTGCGGCGACTTTTGATTGACAAACATGGCCGCCTTGCAAACTGGCAGTGTCATCAGACTCTACTGTTTCCAAAAGCTTCAACTTGTTCCTGACAGAGACCCACCCATGATGGTTAACTGGTTCCCACTTTTCGTTTTGGGGAGGGGACCGACACAATCAATTCCAGCCCGTGTGAAAGGTTCTTCAACTGGGGGAATTGGCAACAAAACGTGCTGGCTTTACTGTGGCTAAACCCGCCATTTGGCACGCCTGACACATACGGCAAATGTTAACCACATCCTTGTGCATTCCAGGCCAATAAAAATGTTTTTTTTGTACCTTAGCCTGGGTCTGTTGTACCCAGAGGTGACCTCTCACAGGTAGTTCATGTGCTACCCGTAACACAAGCTGCTGCCCTTCGGCCCATTTCCCCTCTGCACTAACCCACCGTGGTCTCCATTTCCATCTTCGGATTCTATCTTTCAGATCATATCCCTCTGGAGTGTTGTCTGCCTTGTTTTCAGAATATGCACCCACAGATATATCTTTTATCGTCTTGTCTTGCTATTGCAAGTCCTTTCGCCTTTCAGGATTAAACACTTCTGCCCTGTTCAGTATTTTTCCTGCACCATTACGTCAAACGGGGTGTCCACAAACTGAACCTCAGCTCCTTCATCTTTCTCTTTGTGCTGTGACTTATGACAGCGGGACCTGGTCTGGGAAAGTACCAGGATATTTCTGTTCGAACTCCTCGGTTTCTGAGTCTACCTCGGGGCTTCTCCACAACAAGGGGGTGTCGCTCCCACCTTGGACCCTCCCGAATCGTTCCCGAGAACAAACCGGGTTCCCGGAAGCGACACTCTGTCGATCACCCCCCCACTGTCACATCCCCAGTCTTGGACGTGGCACTCCAACCCGATCTTACGGAAGAGGGGGGGGGGAAAACGCTACATTTCTGTCCATGTGTCCCACAAAATTACCCCACTCTCGGGTAACAGATCGGAAAGTGTGCAAATACGCTCAACTCTTACTCGGAACGAATGGTTAGATCCTGTATCTCTCAGAATGATAACTTCTTGTCCTTCCCCCCCTGTTCTTTCTGAGTAAACTTTACCCACAGAGGCGAATTCTTTGGAGAGGTCAGATACTAACCCCATACCCAGCCCCTGCCCGGGCTGTGCACCCTCCTGCAGCTCCTCAGCTCTTCTTGGGGTCTCCTTTACTACCTTCACCAATGCCACGGTCTTGGCTTCTTTTACCACATCTTTTCCCACAATGCCTTCCTTTAACGGCCAGCGCTGTGACTCTCCGTGTCCCCACTTTACCAGAGTGGAAACCTTTCACCTCCCTTCCACTCTCTTGGGCTTCTTTTTGTCCTGTGGTAAAATCTTATCAGTGCTCTCTCACCCTTGGTTTCGGAGTGTAGGATCTCCCCTTTCTCCCAACTTCTATCCCTCACAGGACGAAGTTCTGGCCGGAAGCGTGCCTTCTGCACCAGCATGTACTCATCTGCTAATTCTGCTGCCCTTCTTGCTTCCTGAACTTTCTGTCCCTCCACGTGAATTCTTACCATCTCTGGAAATGAGATTTTAAACTCCTCCTGCAGAATAATCTCTCTTAGACACTCATAGATCTTATTTATCTTTAAGGCCCACACCCATCCATCAAAATGACTCTTTGAAACTCAACATACGTCTGACCTGGTTCCTTCCTTATGATTCTGAACCGTTGGTCTGTACGCTTCTGGTACCAATTCATTCGCACTTAAAATAGCCTGTTTGACCTCTTGATAACCTCTTGACCCCTAACCTGACAGCGCGGCCAATACCTCTTTTTCTCTCCTTTTCGTCTCTCTCTCTTTGTCCAGCTAAGACCCTTCTCTCTCTCTCTTTCTCTCTCCCTCTCTCTTTCCTCTCCCTCTCTCTCTCTCTCTCTCTTTGTTTATCTTCTAACTCCATTTTCCTCACTTGGACTTTAAGGTTTTCGAACTCGACTGCACTTGCCTGTTTCTCTGACGCACCCAAGTGTTGGAACACTTTACTTTTTCCTTTGATTAAACCCAATTCTGACCTCTTTGCGAATTCGAAGAGTATGGTCTTTTCTTTTCTTTATGAACTTCCTTGGCAAATTTGGGGATCACCTTCAAAACCCCAGAACCCCTCTTTAAGCCGTTTTAAGAGACATTTCTGTCACTGTTAATTTAACCAACCACAAGTCATCAGAAGTAAACAAATTGTCTCACCTATCTTTAATTTAAAGATTACCGTCACTAACTTGCAAGTGTTTAAATGTACTGGACTTATTGGTACCCCCGATCTATTCAAATCTGTCCAACTCTTGGACGGGAACCAGCTAAACCTATTCGAATCCTTCACGAGTCCCCAGACTGTTTTGACACGGGGTAAATTTGCTCATTTACCTTCTGCTAATTTAAACCGAACACCTAGAAAAGTTCACCTCGTATCGTAATCTGACCAAGTATGAGAGACAGAGAACGACCCAACTCCTACTGTTTAAAGAAAAAGTTGACACTTTAGTCTTCAACTCCAAAGAAAAGAACATTAAACAACAACTCTCTGTCAACCTCCCTTGACTTACTGACTGCCCACTTTACAAGAAGGTACTGATTCGATTAAATAAAAAGCCCTGATTAAGACACAAAACAAAAATTTCAAATTTCAAAGCCAGTCAGCTGTGCCGATTTGCCTCTGAATTTTCCTTTGTAGATTTTTCTGGTGCTTCTCTTCGGATTTCTACTGCACGTATCGCAGATGAACAGGTTTCAGAGAGCGATTCTGCGCGCAGTCTGTTGGTGCTATTTGCCAGTCTGGCTAACGGTTCAAAATGCACAATTGTTATGCCACAAAACTTCGGACCGTGTCATTGCTTTCTGTCGTCGAAACCGACAAAATCAACTACGATTGGATTTTGGTATCTTGGGGCAAAACGGAAACTGATCAGCCGAATTCCAAATTGTTGTGTCCTAAAGCAGCAGCTCAGTTGGTGGTCCCACAGCCAAATGTTACATCTGTAAATTTCTCAGCACACACTGTGTTTGTTATGTCTGTGTTAGCTTTTACTCTCTCTAAAAGGGACTTTTTACACCGACAACTCCACAACAGCATTGAACACGTGCTGTCCCTGTCCTGGGAGTGTTTGATGGGGGACAGTGTAGAGGGAGCTTTACTCTGTATCTCACCCCGTGCTGTCCCTGTCCTGGGAGTGTTTGATGGGAGACAGTGTAGAGGAAGCTTTACTCTGTATCTAACCCCGTGCTGACCCTGTCCTGGGAGTGTTTGATGAGCGACAGTGTAGAGGGAGCTTTACTCTGTATCTAACCCCATGCTGTCCTGTTCTGGGAGTGTTTGAAGGGGACAGTGTAGAGAGAGCTTTACTCTGTATCTAACCCTGTGCAATCCCAGTCCTGGGAGTGTTTGATGAGGACAGTGTAGAGAGAGCTTTACTCTGTATATAACCCCTTGCTGTCCCTGTACTGGGAGTTTTGATGATGGGACAGTGCAAAGGGAGCTTAACTCTGTATCTAACCCCGTGCTGTCCCTGTTCTAGGAGTGTTTGATGGGGGGCAGTGTATATGGAGCATTACTCTGTATCTAACCCCGTGCTGGCCCTGTCCTGGGAGTATTTGTTGGGGGAGAGTGTAGAGGGAGCTTTACTCTGTATCTAACCCTGTACTGTCCCTGACCTGGGATTGTTTGTTGGGGGAGAGTGTAGAGGAAGGTTTACTCTGTATCCAACCACCGTGCTTTCCCTGTCCTGGGAGTGATTCAATGGGACACTGTAGAGGAAGCTTTACTCTGTATCTAACCCCGTGCTGTCCCTGTCCTGGGAGTGGTTGATGGGGGAACAGTGTAGAGGGAGCTTTACTCTGTATCTAACCCCATGCTGTCCCTGTCTTGGGAGTGGTTGATGGGGGAACAGTGTAGAGGGAGCTTAACTCTGCATCTAACCTCGTGCTGTCCCTGTCCTGGGAGAATTTGATGGGGGACAGTGTAGAGGGAGCTTTACTCTGTATCTAACCCCGTGCTGTCCCTGTCCTGGGAGTGTTTGATGGGGGGACAGTGTAGAGGGAGCTTTACTCTGTATCTAACCCCGTGCTGTCCCTGTCCTGGGAGTGTTTGATGGGGGGACAGTGTAGAGGGAGCTTTACTCTGTATCTAACCCCGTGCTGTCCCTGTCCTGGGAGTGTTTGATGGGGACAGTGTAGAGGAAGCTTTACTCTGTATCTAACCCCGTGCTGTCCCTGTCCTGGGAGTGTTTGATGGGGGGACAGTGTAGAGAGAGCTTTACTTTGTATCTTACCCCGTGCTGTCCCTGTCCTGGGAGTGTTTGATGGGGGGACAGTGTAGAGGGAGCTTTACTCTGTATCTAACCCCGTGCTGTCCCTGTCCTGGGAGTGTTTGATGGGGGGACAGTGTAGAGGGAGCTTTACTCTGTACCTAACCCCGTGCTGTCCCTGTCCTGGGAGTGTTTGATGGGGGGACAGTGTAGAGAGAGCTTTACTCTGTATCTAACCCCGTGCTGTCCCTGTCCTGGGAGTGTTTGATGGGGGGACAGTGTAGAGGGAGCTTTACTCTGTATCTAACCCCGTGCTGTCCCTGTCCTGGGAGTGTTTGATGGGGACAGTGTAGAGGGAGCTTTACTCTGTATCTAACCCCGTGCTGTCCCTGTCCTGGGAGTGTTTGATGGGGGGACAGTGTAGAGAGAGCTTTACTTTGTATCTTACCCCGTGCTGTCCCTGTCCTGGGAGTGTTTGATGGGGGGACAGTGTAGAGAGAGCTTTACTCTGTATCTAACCCCGTGCTGTCCCTGTCCTGGGAGTGTTTGATGGGGGGACAGTGTAGAGAGAGCTTTACTCTGTATCTAACCCCGTGCTGTCCCTGTCCTGGGAGTGTTTGATGGGGACAGTGTAGAGGGAGCTTTACTCTGTATCTAACCCCGTGCTGTCCCTGTCCTGGGAGTGTTTGATGGGGGGACAGTGTAGAGAGAGCTTTACTTTGTATCTTACCCCGTGCTGTCCCTGTCCTGGGAGTGTTTGATGGGGGGACAGTGTAGAGAGAGCTTTACTCTGTATCTAACCCCGTGCTGTCCCTGTCCTGGGAGTGTTTGATGGGGGACAGTGTAGAGGAAGCTTTACTCTGTATCTAACCCCGTGCTGTCCCTGTCCTGGGAGTGTTTGATGGGGACAGTGTAGAGAGAGCTTTACTCTGTATCTAACCCCGTGCTGTCCCTGTCCTGGGAGTGTTTGATGGGGGGGACAGTGTAGAGGGAGCTTTACTCTGTATCTAACCCCGTGCTGTCCCTGTCCTGGGAGTGTTTGATGGGGGGACAGTGTAGAGGGAGCTTTACTCTGTATCTAACCCCGTGCTGTCCCTGTCCTGGGAGTGTTTGATGGGGGACAGTGTAGAGAGAGCTTTACTCTGTATCTAACCCCGTGCTGTCCCTGTCCTGGGAGTGTTTGATGGGGGGACAGTGTAGAGGGAGCTTTACTCTGTATCTAACCCCGTGCTGTCCCTGTCCTGGGAGTGTTTGATGGGGGGACAGTGTAGAGGGAGCTTTACTCTGTATCTAACCCCGTGCTGTCCCTGTCCTGGGAGTGTTTGATGGGGGACAGTGTAGAGGGAGCTTTACTCTGTATCTAACCCCGTGCTGTCCCTGTCCTGGGAGTGTTTGATGGGGGGACAGTATAGAGTGAGCTTTACTCTGTATCTAACCCCGTGCTGTCCCTATCCTGGGAGTGTTTGATGGGGGGACAGTGTAGAGAGAGCTTCACTCTGTATCTAATCCCGTGCTGTCCGTGTCCTGGGAGTGTTTGATGGGGGGACAGTGTAGAGAGAGCTTTACTCTGTATCTAACCCCGTGCTGTCCCTGTCCTGGGAGTGTTTGATGGGGGACAGTGTAGAGGGAGCTTTACTCTGTATCTAACCCCGTGCTGTCCCTGTCCTGGGAGTGTTTGATGGGGGACAGTGTAGAGGGAGCTTTACTCTGTATCTAACCCCGTGCTGTCCCTGTCCCTGGGAGTGTTTGATGGGGGACAGTGTAGAGGGAGCTTTACTCTGTATCTAACCCCGTGCTGTCCCTGTCCCTGGGAGTGTTTGATGGGGGACAGTGTAGAGGGAGCTTTACTCTGTATCTAACCCTGTGCTGTCCCTGTCCTGGGAGTGTTTGATGGGGGACAGTGTAGAGGGAGCTTTACTCTGTATCTAACCCCGTGCTGTCCCTGTCCCTGGGAGTGTTTGATGGGGGACAGTGTAGAGGGAGCTTTACTCTGTATCTAACCCCGTGCTGTCCCTGTCCCTGGGAGTGTTTGATGGGGGACAGTGTAGAGGGAGCTTTACTCTGTATCTAACCCCGTGCTGTCCCTGTCCTGGGAGTGTTTGATGGGGGACCGAGGTGGTTGAGCTGTAATGTCAGTTTAAAGCAGTAGAGGGAGATGTTGTCTGTTTGTAATTCTGTGTTGACCAATTCCCTGGTTCCAGCATCGTGCACCATTCAGGTCATTGTCAGAGTGAGGTACAGCACGGGAAACAGACCCTTTGGTCCATCTCGTCCACGCCGACCAAATGTCCTCTTCTAGTCTAGTCCCACCTGCCAGCACCCGGCCCATATCCCCCCAAACCCTTCCTATTCATATACCCATCCAGATGCCTCTTAAATGCTGTAATTGTACCAGCCTCCACCACATCCTCTGGCAGCTCATTCCATACACGTACCACCCTCTGGGTGAAAAAGTTGCCCCTTAGGTCCCTTTTATATCTTTCCCCTCTCACCCTAAACCTATGTCCCTCTAGTTCTGGACTCCCCCGGCCCCAGGGAAAAGACTTTCCCTATTTACCCTATCCATGCCCCTCATGATTTTATAAACCTCTATAAGGTCACCCCTCAGCCTCCGACGCTCCAGGGAAAACAGCCCCAGCCTGTTCACCCTCTCCCTGTAGCTCAAACCCTCCAACCCTGGTAACATCCTCATTGCCACTTTCACCTTACTTTCATTTTAACAAATTAGCGGGAGCTTTACTCTGTTTCTAACTCTATGTTGTGCCTTTACTAGGATTGTTCAATGGGAGAGTGCAGGGGGAGTTTTTTCTCTGCGTCTAACACCATGTTGTCCCTGTCCTGGGAGTGTTTGTTGGAAGACAGTGAAGAGAGAGCTTTTCTCCATATCTGACCCTGTGCTGTCCCTGACCTGAGCGTATTTGATGGGGGAACATTGTAGAGAGAGCTTTACTCTGCATGTAACCCCGTGCTATCCCTGTTCTGGGAATATTTGATGGGGGACAGTCTAGAAGGGTCTTTACTCTGTATCTAACCCGATGCTGTTCCTGTCCTGGGAGTGTTTGATGGGGGACAGTGTAGAGAGAGCTTTACTCTGTATCTAACCCCGTGCTGTCCCTGTTCAGGGAGTGTTTGATGGGGACAGTGTAGAGGGAGCTTTACTCTGTATCTAACCCCGTGCTGTCCCTGTCCTGGGAGTGTTTGATGGGGACAGTGTAGAGGGAGCTTTACTCTGTATCTAACCCCGTGCTGTCCCTGTCCTGGGAGTGTTTGATGGAGACAGTGTAGGGAGATCTTTACTCTGTATCTAACCCTGTGCTGTCAATGTCCTGGGAGTGTTTGATGGGGGACAGTGTAGAGGGAGCTTTACTCTGTATCTAACCCCGTGCTGTCCCTGTCCTGGGAGTGTTTGATGGGGGACAGTGTAGAGGATGCTTTACTCTGTATCTAACCCCGTGCTGTCCCTGTCCTGGGAGTGTTTGATGGGGGGACATTGTAGAGAGAGCTTTACTCTGTATCTAACCCCGTGCTGTCCCTGTCCTGGGAGTGTTTGATGTGGGGACAGTGTTGAGGAAGCTTTACTCTGTATCTAACCCCGTGCTGTCCCTGTCCTGGGAGTGTTTGATGGGGGACAGTGTAGAGGGAGTTTTACTCTGTATCTAACCACGTGCTGTCCCTGTCCTGGGAGTGTTTGATGGGGGGACAGTGTAGAGAGAGCTTTACTCTGTATCTAACCACGTGCTGTCCCTGTCCTGGGAGTGTTTGATGGGGGGACAGTGTAGAGAGAGCTTTACTCTGTATCTAACCACGTGCTGTCCCTGTCTTGGGAGTGTTTGATGGGGGACAGTGTAGAGGGAGCTTTACTCTGTATCTAACCCCGTGCTGTCCCTGTCCTGGGAGTGTTTGATGGGGGACAGTGTAGAGGGAGCTTTACTCTGTATCTAACCCCGTGCTGTCCCTGTCCTGGGAGTGTTTGATGGGGGACAGTGTAGAGGGAGCTTTACTCTGTATCTAACACCGTGCTGTCCCTGTCCTGGGAGTGTTTGATGGGGGACAGTGTAGAGGGAGCTTTACTCTGTATCTAACCCCGTGCTGTCCCTGTCCTGGGAGTGTTTGATGGGGGACCGTGGTGGTTGAGCTGTAATGTCAGTTTAAAGCAGTAGAGGGAGCTGTTGTCTGTCTGTAATCCTGTGTTGACCAATTCCCTGGCTCCAGCATCGTGCACCATTCAGGTCATTGTCAGAGTGAGGTACACCCCCTGGCTATCCAGCCTCTCCCTGTAGCTCAAACCGTCCAACCCTGGCAACATCCTCATTGCCAGTTTCACCTTACTTTCATTTTAACAAATTAGCGGGAGCTTTACTCAGTTTCTAACTCTATGTTGTGCCTTTACTAGGATTGTTCAATGAGACAGTGTAGAGAGAGCTTTACTCTGTATCTAACCCTGTGCTGTCCCTGTCCTGGGAGTGTTTGATGGGGGGACAGTGTAGAGAGAGCTTTACTCTGTATCTAACCCCGTGCTGTCCCTGTCCTGGGAGTGTTTGATGGGGGGACAGTGTAGAGAGAGCTTTACTCTGTATCTAACCCCGTGCTGTCCCTGTCCTGGGAGTGTTTGATGGGGGGACAGTGTAGAGGGAGCTTTACTCTGTATCTAACCCCGTGCTGTCCCTGTCCTGGGAGTGTTTGATGGGGGGGACAGTGTAGAGAGAGCTTTACTCTGTATCTAACCCCATGCCGTCCCTGACCTGGGAGTGTTTGATGGGGGGACAGTGTAGAGGGAGCTTTACTCTGTATCTCACCCCGTGCTCTCCCTGACCTAGGAGTGTTTGATGGGGACAGTGTAGAGAGAATCGACGTTTTGGGCATGAGCCCTTCTTCAGGAATGAGGAAAGTGTGTCCAACAGGCTAAGATAAAAGGTAGGGAGGAGGGACTTGGGGGAGGGGCGTTGGAAATGCAATAGGTGGAAGGAGGTTAAGGTGAGGGTGATAGGTCAGAGTGGGGGTGGGGGCGGAGAGGTCAGGAAGAAGATTGCAGGTCAAGAAGGCGGTGCTGAGTTCGAGGGTTGGGACTGAGACAAGGTGGGGGGAGCGGAAATGATGAAACTGGAGAAATCTGAGTCCATCCCTTGTGGTTGGAGGGTTCCTAGACAGAAGATGAGGCGCTCTTCCTCCAACCGTCGTGTTGCTATGGTCTGACGATGAAGGAGTCCAAGGACCTGCATGTCCTTGGTGGAGTGGGATGGGGAGTTGAAGTGTTGAGCCACGGGGCGGTTGGGTTGGTTGGTCTGGGTGTCCCAGAGGTGTTCTCTGAAACGTTCCGCAAGTAGGCGGCCTGTCTCCCCAATATAGAGGAGGCCACATCGGGTGCAGCGGATGCAATAAATGATGTGTGTGGAGGTGCAGGTGAATTTGTGGCGGATATGGAAGGATCCCTTGGGACCTTGGAGGGAAGTAAGGGGGGAGGTGTGGGCGCAAGTTTTGCATTTCTTGCGGTTGCAGGGAAAGGTGCTGGGAGTGGAGGTTGGGTTGGTGGGGGGTGTGGACCTGACGAGGGAGTCACGGAGGGAGTGGTCTTTTTGGAACGCTGATAGGGGAGGGGAGGGAAATATATCCCTGGTGGTGGGGTCCGTTTGGAGTTGGCAGAAATGACGAAGGACGATACTATGTACATGGAGGTTGGTGGGGTGGTAGGTGAGGACCAGTGGGGTTCGGTCCTGGTGGCGATTGGAGGGGCGGGGTTCAAGGGCGGAGGAGCAGGAAGTGGAGGAGATGCGGTGGAGAGCATCGTCGAACACGTCTGGGGGGAAATTGCGGTCTTTGAAGAAGGAGGCCATCTGGGTTGTTCGGTTTTGGGACTGGTCCTCCTGGGAGCAGATGTGGCGGGAGACGAAGGAATTGGGAATATGGGATGGTGTTTTTACAGGGGGCAGGGTGGGAGGGGGTGTAGTCTAGGTAGCTGTGGGAGTCGGTCGGTTTATAGTAAATGTCCGTGTTGATTCGGTCGCCCGAGATAGAAATGGAGAGGTCGAGGAAGGGGAGGGGGAGGGAAGAGTCTGAGACAGTCCAGGTAAATTTGAGGTCGGGGTGGAAGGTGTTGGTAAAGTGGATGATCTGTTCAACCTCCTCGTGGGAACACGAGGCAGCGCCAATACAGTCATCTATTTAGCGGAGAAAAAGGTGGGGGGTGGTGCCGGTGTAGCTGCGGAAGATGGACTGTTCCACATATCCCACGAAGAAGCAGGCATAGCTGGGGCCCATGGGGGTGCCCATGGCTACTCCTTTGGTTTGGAGGAAGTGGGAGGATTGGAAAGAGAAGTTGTTCAGAGTGAGGACCAGTTCAGTTAGTCGAAGGAGGGTGTCAGTGGAAGGGTACTGGTTGGGTCGGCGGGAAAGGAAGAAGGGGAGGGCTTTGAGTCCTTCGTGATGGGGGATGGAGGTGTACAGGGACTGGATGTCCGTGGTGAAGATAAGGCGTTGGAGACCGGGGAAGTGAAAATCATGGAGGAGGTGGAGGGCGTGGGTGGTGTCCCGACTGTAGGTGGGGAGTTCTTGGACCAAGGGGGACAGGACTGTGTTGAGATATGCAGAGATGAGTTCGGTGGGGCAGGAGCAGGCTGAGACAATGGGTCGGCCGGGTCAGTCAGGTTTGTGGATTTCGGGCAGGAGGTAGAAACGGGCGGTGCAGGGTTGTGGGACTATGAGGTTGGAGGCGGTGGATGGGAGATCCCCTGAGGTGATGAGGTTCTGGATGGTCGGGGAGATGATGGTTTGGTGGTGGGAGGTGGGGTCATGGTCAAGGGGGCAGTAGGAGGAGGTGTCCGCGAGCTGGCGTTTAGCCTCAGCGTCAGCGGTAAAATCAGGAGGAGGGTCCAGTGAACTCTCACGCGGTGTTTGAGCAAAGCTCAAGGGAAAGGATTGCTGTCTCTAGAGTGTTTAAGGGAACAGCAAGTTTAAGGGTGGTTTTAGACTTGGAACCACCACTGGCTGAGTTGGACTCGCCAAAGACATACCAGGTAAGTGGTTTCTTGGTTTACGAAAACCAAGACATTGAGACGGACGCACCCAATGAGAGGGGATCTCCGGAGGTAAAAGCAAGTCATGTTGGAAGAAAAGATCACAGTACCGCGCACGCGAGAGAGAGAGAGAGAGAGATGAACACTTTTCCAATAACGCCGAAAATGGGCTCCAGCAAGAACAAAAAGAGGATCCACAGAGGACTTGGAATGGTCAACCAAAATACAATACATGTTAAATCACTATGGCCCAGACTCTGTAAAACAGTTAGAATTGTGGATTAAGGAATGTGGTTTTCCGGAGGGAGGAAGTTTTAGTAAAAGGCAGTTGGAAATATTGAGGTCGAGGTTGGAGGACGGAGAGAGAGAGAGGAGAAACGTAAGGGAAAAATAGAACCTGTGAATTGGAGTGCTTATAACAGAGGGCGGCATCGTGGCTCAGTGGTTAGCACTGCTGCCTCACAGCGCTGGGGACCCGGGTTCAATTCCTGCCTCGGGCAACTGACTGTGTGGAGTTTGCGCATTCTCTCCGTGTCTGCGTGGATTTCCTCCGGGGTACCCTGGTTTCCTCCCGCAGTCCAACGATGTACAGTTCAGGTGAACTGACCATGTTAAATTGCCCCTAGTGTTAGGTGCATTCGTCAGGGGAATGGGTCTGGGATAGTTGCTCTTCAGAGGGTTGGTGTGGACTTGTTGGGCCGAAGGGCCTGTTTCCACACTGGAGGGAATCTAATCTAATTGAAACATGTGGAAGGCTGTTCCAGATCCTGACCTTGATGGCTGCGCCTACAGCCCCCCTCCACGAGATCTGCCTGGTGAAGATTCCAAGTCAGCAGCCGCTGCTTCACGGTCTGCTGTTTCACCAGTAGCACGCCATACCCACAACAGGTCGAAGCAAGAAGCCCAAAAGAAGGACAGCCACTTCAAGGCAGGAAGGCATCCAAGGTGATCGCGAAACAGGTCCACACCGACCCGCAACCCCTATATCTACCCGTTACCTAACACTACGGACAATTTAGCATGGCCAATTCACCTGACCTGCACATCTTTGGATTGTGGGAGGAAACTGGAGCAAACCCGCACAGACACGGGAGAATGTGCAAACTCCACACAGTTGCCTGAGGTGGGAATCGAACCCAGATCCCTGGCGCTGTGAGGCAGCGGTGCTAACCACTGAGCCCACCGTGTCTCCATGATGAGTCGGATGGTGAGAGTACACTCACTTAGCCAGCTGGTCCTGCAAGCAAAGATGGTTGAAGTTGCAGGTCCAGAAGGGTACCCAGTGTTGGTCCACCGACCATGGACCATGAAGGATTTGGAAAGTGCCTATGAGTAACTGCCTGACCCAGCTGCGAGGTTGGAGGGAATAAGTTTGCTGAAGAAGCGACAGAAGTTCCGTACCCAGTTCCGTCCCACGTCACATGAGGTGAGACGTCTCCTGGGACGAAAACTGGGTGCCGATGTCACCAAAATCCGGTATAACCGGCCAGCCGTAAACATCCAGGCCAGAGTGGCCGACCCGCAGATGGAGCAGAACGGAGACATTGCTGCTTTTGTTGCAGCGTTGGCAGCCACCTGTAGGGAGGCATTCCCAGTGCGAATGGACACGACCAAAATAGCAACGTGTAAACAACGGGAAGGTGAGACGGTGTCCCAGTACCTTACGCGCCTCACTGAAGTCCATAATGCCCACAGCGGACTGAGACCACCCGAGGACATAACTGCGGCAGAAATCAGGCTGTATATGGAGGAAGAGCTTCATCAATGGAATGAAATAGCAAAAAAGGTCATGTATTACTTGGGAGACGGGAAAGCTGAATTTGATCGAACAACATGCTGAAAGATTGCTGGCCCAAGAGAAGGATAAGATTAGATTAGATTACTTTACAGTGTGGAAACAGGCCCTTCGGCCCAACAAGTCCACACCGCCCCGCCGAAGCGTAACCCACCCATACCCCTACATCTACCCCTTACCTAACACTACGGGCAATTTAGCATGGCCAATTCACCCTGACCTACACATCCCTGAACACTATGGGTAATTTAGCATGGCCAATTCACCCTGACCTGCACATCTTTGGACTGTGGGAGGAAACCGGAGCACACCTACACAGACACGGGGAGAATGTGCAAACTCCACACAGTCAGTTGCCCTGAGGCGGGAATTGAACCCGGGTCTCTGGCGCTGTGAGGCAGCAGTGCTAACCACTGTGCCACCCACCAGCGGAAACTAAAGATGGAACAGCAAGCACATAAAGCTCAGCTTACTCTGATGCAGCGGTTTCTAAAAGTGGGTTCTAAAAGCCCGATTCGGGATGACGTTCGCACACTGGCTGTTTTTATGCCAACTTCCTGCAGCAGTGGAGAACATGGGTCCTGCTTTCCCCCCCCCCGTGAAGACAGATTTGGTCTTAATTTAAAAATTTTTTTCGACATGACGGAGGTGCTGGAGCACGGCGACTTAAATCTTTTTTACTGTTGTTTTTGTAAAACTACAAGTGACAATAAATCGATATTCTACTCAATTGTGTGCAATAAGGACCTTTCCTTTATTGGTCAGAGCATCAAGTATAGGGGTGAGCAGGACATTAATTGAGATTAGATTCCCTACCAAGTGGAAACAGGCCATTTGGCCCACCAAGTCCACACCGACCCTTTGAAGAATCGCCCACCCACACCCATTTCCCTCTGACTAATGAACCTAAAACTACAAGCAATTTAGCATGGCCAATTAATCTGACTTGTACATCTTTGGACTGTGGGAGGAAACCGGAGCACCCGGAAGAAACCCACGAAGATATGGGGAGAACGTGCAAACTCCACACAGGCAGTGTGAGGGGGGGTTCATGAAATAGACACAGGGTGGATGTTTCCTCACTGTGAGACGATCTGGAATGAGAGGTCAACGTTCAAGGATAAGGGTTGGTAGACTTAGAGCATAAATGAGCAGAAATTACTTCCCTCAAACAATTGCAAACCTTCGATATTCACTCCCCCAGAGTACGGAGGAAGCTGGGACACTGCGGAAGTTTAAGGAGAGGATGGACAGATTTTTAAAGGGGAGGTTATGGAGAGCGGGCCAGGAAGGTGGAGTTGAGACTGACATGAGATTGGCCAAGATGGGATACACCAGGTGGGATATACCCTGGGTTACTACGGGAAGCGAGGGAAGAGATTGTGGAGTAGGACCAGATGATTGGAGAATGGAAAATGTTATTCTCTTTGTTCAAGGGAATAGGGAAATCTCTGCGAATTACAGACCAGTCAGTCTTACGTCAGTGGTAGGCAAATTATTGGAGAGGATTCTGAGAGACAGAATTTATGATTACTTGGAAAACCTGAGTTTGATTAGCGATAGTCAACATGGTTTTGAGAGCGGCAGGTCATCCCTCACAAACCTTATTGAATTCTATGAGGATGTGACAAAACACGTTGATGAAGGGAGAGCAGTGGATGTGATGTACATGGAGTTTAGCAAGGCATTTGATAAGGTTCCCCATGGTCCACTCATTCAGAAAGTAAGGAGGCATGGGATACAGGGAAATCTGGCTGTCTGGATACAGGATTGGCTGGCCCATAGATGACAGAGGGTGGTGGTAGATGGATAGTATTCAGCCTGGAGCCTGGTGACCAGTGATGTTCTGCAGAGGTCTGTTCTGGGACATCTGCTCTTTGTGATCTTTATGAATGACTCGGATGAGGAAGTGGAAGGGTGGGTTCGTAAGTTTGCTGATGTCACGAAGGTTGACGGAGTGGTGGGTAGTGTGAAGGGCTGTTGGAGAATGCAACGGGACATTGACAGAAGGGAGAGCTGGTCTGAGAAGCGGCAGATGGAGTTCAACCTGAAAAAGTGTGAAGTGATTCATTTTGGAAGGTCGAATTTGAATGTAGATTACATGGTTAAAGGCAGGATTCTTGGCAGTGTAGAGGAACAGAGGGGTGTTAGGATCCATGTCTCATGGCTTTTCTCATTGGAGTGAAGATGGATGAGAGGTGACTTGATAGAGGTGTACAAGATGATGAGAGGCACAGATAGAGTGGATAGACAGAGACTTTTTCCCAGGGCGGAAATGGCTATCATGAGGGGGTGCCATTTTAAGATGATTGGGGGAAGATTCAAGGGAGATGTCAGAGGTAGCTTCTTTACTCAGAGAGTGGTGAGGGTGTGGAATGCACTGCCATCTGTGGTAGTAGAGTCAGATACATTAGGGACATTTAAGCGACTCTTGGGATAGGCACGGTTTTGTTTCCTTTTGCTTCTTTCATGCTTTCCCGGTCTTGCCCCTTGCAGAGGCCACCCGATGCTTAAGTTTGTTTCCCACACTCCCTAAGTCAAGATAAATTCAGGGGGGGGGGGTGTGGGGCTGCACTTTTAAAGGTTTCGTGACTGACTCACTTGGTGTCCGTTGCCCACAGCAGCAGCGCTTGTTCTTCAACCTCTCCGGCCTGTTTCCTCCGACAACCTGAGGAACGTCAGGACCAGAAGCTGGAGGAGGCTGGCATGGACGAGATGGTCCGAAGAGTCTTTTTCCGACAACCCTACGACTCGGAAGCAATTCAGCCTCTCTTGCCTGCTCCACCAATCAATGTGATGGAGACCGATTGCATCACAGCCTCAGCCCTACTCTCCTGCCCACTCCCCATGAGCCTTCGGCCCACCGTTACCAATTAAAAACATAACTCCTCCATAGAACAGTACAGCACAGAACAGGCCCTTCAGCCCTTGATGTTGTGCCGACCATTGATCCCATGTCAGGTAAACCGAATGTATGAACTCTCAAATTTCTGTGACCATATGCATGTCCAGCAGTCTCTTAAATGTCCCCAATGACCTTGCTTCCACAACTGCTGCTGGCAACACATTCCATGCTCTCACAACTCTCCGTGTAAGGAACCCGCCTCTGACATCCCCGCTCTACTTTCCACCAAACAGCTTAAAACTATGACCCCTCATGTTAGACATTTCTGCCCTGGGAAAAAGTTTCTGGCTATCAACTCTATCTATGCCTCTCATTATCTTGTATACCTCAATTAGGTCCCCTCTTCTCCTCCTTTTTTCCAATGAAGAAAGTCCGAGCTCAGTCAACCTCTCTTCGTAAGATAAGCCCTCCAGTCCAGGCAGCATCCTGGTAAACCTCCTCTGAACCCTCTCCAAAGCATCCACATCTTTCCTATAATAGGGCGACCAGAACTGGACGCAGTATTCCAAGTGCGGTCTAACCAAAGTTTTTTAGGGCTGCAACAAGATCTCACGCTCTTAAACTCAATCCCCCTGTTAATGAAAGCCAAAACACCATATGCTTTCTTAACAACCACCAAGGAGGTGCAGGTCCTGGGCCTCCTCCATCGCTACTCCCTAACCACCCGATTCCTGGAGGAAGAACGCCTCATTTTCCACCTCAGGGCTCTGCAACCACACCGGATCAATGCGAGTTTCACCAGATTCCACATTTCCCTTCTCCCCACCTTATCCCAGATCCAACCCTCCAACTCAGCACTGCTCTCTTGAACTGTACTACCTGTCCATCTCCCTTCAAACCTATCCGCTCCACCCACCTCTCCGATCTCTCAACTTCATCCCCCACCTTGATTTATCTGTCACATTCCCAGCTACCTTCCCCGCAACCCCATTCCTCTCCCATTTATCTCTCAGTTTCCCCACTTGGACCATGCCCTCATTCCTGATGAGGGGCTCTTGCCCGAGACGTTGATTCTCCTGCTCCTTCTGATCCTGCCTGACCTGCTGTGCTTTTCCAGCACCACACTCTTCGACTCCAATCTCCAGCATCTGCACTCCTAACTTTCTCCTAGTATTCATGACCTTATCCAAATGTCTTTTAAACGTTGTCACTGTGTCCACACCCACCACCTCCTCATTCCACACACAATCTGCCCTCTGTGTAAAAAATTTGCCCCTCATGTCTTTTTCAAATCTCACCTTAAAAATGTGCCCTTTCGTCTTGAAATCCCCCCATCCTCTGGAAAAGGCAACTACCATTACCTCTATCTTGTCCCCTTCATGGTGGTTTTAACTGCACACTAACAGGTATTCCTCAGTTGCAGAATTTTGTGTTTGTTTAAACTGTTTTGAAACTGAGTGGAAATGCAGCAACATCTGGATGATATTCACGCTGGACTGGCAAGGGGCAAGTAACATTGATGCCACACAAGTGCCAGGCCCGGAGCAGATCCAAGAAGGGACAGTCTAACGGTTGCTCTCTGACATTAAAGATCCAGACTCAGTCAGACGCTGGGTGTATGATGTCTGTGTTTAACTTCATGGGGTGCATTGAGCATGTTGGAGACAACACGGGGTTTTTGACAGCTGCAACGTGGTTACATGTGCTCAGTTTCCAGGGAACATTATGTACAAGATGCTGTTATTTAGACAGGGAATTTCTACAGGGTCCAACGAGTCTATTAATGAATACTGGCAGGAGGGAGAGAAGACGCCGAGGTCTCAGACAGGAGACTGCGTTGACATATCCTGCCAAATACTGTGGACGTCGTCAGATTGGGCAGAACTCCAACGCCATTAGAGATTCAGAAACAATGAGCAGGAACATCCAACACGATCTCAGGAATAATTTTAGACATGAGGATCTTCAATGACGTGGATCAACTGAAGAGCTTGGGAATGTCTTCCTTGGAGAGGAGAAGGTTCTAAAGAGATTTGATCAGGTGTTGGAAGCCATGCTGGTAGAGATGGTGCGGTGAGAGTGACAGCCCTTGACATGATTTGACTGAGTGTGGCATCACAGAGCCCCAGCAAAACTGGAATCAAAGGGTATTGGGGCAAACTCTCCACTGGTTGGGGTCAGACCTGGCACAAGGGAAGATGGTAGTGGTTGTTGGAGGGTCAGTCATCTCTGCTTCAGGACATCTCCTCAGGAGTTCCTCAGGGTAGTGTCCTAGGCCCCAACCATCTTCAGCTGCTTCATCAATGGCCTTCCTTCCATGATAAGGTCCGAAGTGGGGAATGTTCACTGATAATTGCAGTGTCCAGCAATACCTCAGATACTGAATCAGTCCATGTTCAAATGCAACAAGATCTGGACAATATCCAGGCTTGGGCAGACAAGTGGCAATTAATATTTGTGCCACACAAATGCCAGGCTATGACAATCTCCAATAAGGTACATTCTAACCAACAATACCACAACCATCACTGAATCCCCCATTATCAACATCCTGGGGGTTGCCATTGACCAAAAGCCTGGATGGGGACAGTTCCAACAACACTCAGGAAACTTGACACCATCCTGGACAAAGCAGCCCCCGCTTGATTGGCCCCATGTCTAAAAACACCCCCTCCCTCCCTCCCCCCCACCGATGCGCAGTAGCAGCAGTGTGGACCATCTACAAGATGCCCTGCAGAAATTCACCAAAGATCCTCAGGCAGCACCTTCCAAACCACGGCCACTTCCATCCAGAAGGACAAGGGGCAGCAGATACATGGGAACACCAGCCCCCTGCAAGTTCCCCTCCGAGCCTCTTACCATCCTGACTCAGAAATACATCACCATCCCTTCAGTGTGGCTGGGTCAGAATCCTGGAATCCCCTCTCTCAGGGCATTGTAGGTCTACCCACAGCACATGGGGGTCAACAAGGCAGCTCACCCCCACCTTCTCAAGGGGGGCAACTAGGGACGGGACTATAAATGTGGATCAGTCAGGGATGCCCACCATACAGCATTTAAAAGGCAGCTGGATTGGTCTATGAATAGGAAGGGTTCAGAGGGATATGGGCCAAGTGCTGGCAAATGGGACTAGATTAATTGAGGATATATGGTGTCGGCATGGAGGAGTTGGGCCGAAGGGCCTGTTTTCGTGCTGTATGTCTCTATGACGACAGGGGACAGGTATAGGTCAGTGAGTGCCTGAAAGAGCCAGCACAGACATAATCCAGAGTCTACAGCATGGGAACAGGCCCATCAGCACGAACTGCCCGTACTGTCCCATGTTCACAATTAATCTCGACCCATTTCCCAGCGTTTGGTCCATATCCCTCCCCCCTGATCCCATCCATGTCCCTGTCTCAATGTTTCTTCAATGATGAGATTGTATTCGCTTCCACTGCGACAGTTCCAGACCCTCACCACCCTCTGTGTTAAAACATTTGTCCCCTCTGGACCCTTTTGTATCTCTCCCCTCAGACCTGTCCCCTCTATATTTAGACTCCCCGACAATGGGGGAATGCTAACTGCCTTACCTACGCCTCTCATGGTCTTATAGACCTCTGTCAGGTCACCCCCTCAGTCTCCGACGCCCCAGGGATAAAAGCCCCAGCCTCTCCAGCCTCTCCTTTTAACTCAAACCCTCCAATCCAGGCCGCATCTTAGTAAATCTTTTCTGCCTTCTTTCTAGTTTAATAATATCCTTTCTATAGTCGGGTGACCAGAACTGTACGCAGTATTCCAAATGTGGCCTCATCAATGTCTAGTTCAAAGATGAACCAACTCCTGTACTCGATGATGAAATGCTGGAACAGTCCCATGTTGGAGTCCAAAGGCCCAATCAGGTTACACATCCCCACTGGAACCTTTTGTGATATTAAGAAAGAGAGAAACTGTCTCAGGGAGACACGAAATTTGCAAACGGAACAACATTCAGGACTGAAATTCAGAAAGGCGTCTTCCAATGAGGAACAATCCAAAACTTCCATTGGCTCCATTACAGGTTCAGTTGACCAAGAAATTGTGAACCAATCCCCTCGGACTGTCCGCCATGGCTGAGACAGCCTCAGCCAATCCAAAGCCTTGTTCTTGGCACGTCACCACCTCTCCCCTTAGCCGTGAGGCTTAGTCATTCCATCAATGAGCCAACACCAACTCATGGGCTGTGCTGTCAGACAATGGAGGAAGGACACGGGAAAGGTGGGAGGGAGGGCCCAAGTGAACAGGATGGCAAATGAGAGGCGGGCAGGATTTGGGGCTGGTGCAGCCAATGGCAGGAGGGTTACCTGGGCAGAAGAGGTGAGGTGTCTCAGTGCAGGGAGAGACATGGCTGTGGTCAGACCCTGTCAGAATCACAGTGTCCTTCAGCTTCTGGTGCTGTTGTTACTGTTACAGCAAGGTGAGTACCGGTCAGACTGGAGTCAGACTGATGGAGGGAGCCCAACGCTGAAGGGAGGGAGATGGAGGGAGGGCAGGGAGACAGGGGGCGAGGGCAGGGAGACAGGGGGAGGGGGCAGGGAGACAGGGGGAGGGGGCAGGGAGACAGGGGGCGAGGGCAGGGAGACAGGGGGAGAGGGCAGAGAGACAGGGGGAGGGGGCAGGGAGACAGGGGGCGAGGGCAGGGAGACAGGGGGAGAGGGCAGGGAGACAGGGGGAGAGGGCAGGGAGACAGGGGGAGGGGGCAGGGGGAGAGGGCAGGGGGACAGGGGGAGAGGGGAGGGAGACAGGGGGAGAGGGGAGGGAGACAGGGGGAGGGGGAGGGAGACAGGGGGAGAGGGCAGGGAGACAGGGGGAGAGGGCAGGGAGACAGGGGGAGAGGGCAGGGAGACAGGGGGAGAGGGGAGAGGGCAGGGAGACAGGGGGAGAGGGCAGGGAGACAGGGGGAGGGGGCAGGGAGACAGGGGGAGAGAGCAGGGAGACAAGAGATGGGGATGGAGAAAGCAAGGGTACAGGACAAAATGGAAAAGGCTGAAAGAGCAGATGGAGGTGAAAAGAGAGATCCCTGGGGAGCTGTTTGAGAGGGAGATTGAGATGGGAGTAAGGATTGAGAGGGTAAGATGTATTCCTGATGGACTGACCCTTCGACAATGCGGCGCTCCCTCAGAAATGACCCTCTGACAGTGTGGTGTTCCCTCAGTACTGACCCTCCGACAGTGGGACGCTCCATCAGTACTGACTCTCAGACAGTGTAAGAGTGAGTTAAACCTGCGACCTTGATGTTTAGATGTTTGAAAGATTGCTTCCAATCATCGCTGTTTCTGTAACTGTACTGCTGTGTTGACTCTTTCCCACTGGCTCTCTCTCACCCTCTCTCTTTATCTCTCTCTCTGTCCCTCTCTCCTGGTTTCTCCTCCTATCACCTTGCTCTCCCACTCTGCCACGTTATCTTCCTGTCCTCCCTGTAGTTGATGTTTCACTCTCACACTGTGTCCATCAAGACGCTGTTTCAATTATGTTTTATTTCTCAAACTATCAATGATCAACAGGTCATAATTGAAAGCTGCAAGGACTGTCAGCAGTAAAAACAAATTCACTCCCCACAAGATTACACAACAGAGCGACAACAGGACACAGTGTCCACCTTTTATACTCGGGCAGTGTACAGAGAGCTTTATTCTGTATGTAACAATGTGCGGTCCCTGTCCTGGGAGCGTTTGATGGGGACAGTGTAGAGAGAGCTTTACTCTGTATCTAACCACGTGCTGTCCCTGTCCTGGGAGTGTTTAATGGGGACAGTGTAGAGGGAGCTTTACTCTGTATCTAACCACGTGCTGTCCCTGTCCTGGGAGTGTTTAATGGGGACAGTGTAGAGAGAGCTTTACTCTGTATCTAACCCCGTGCTAACCCTGCCATGGGAGTGTTTGAGGGACAGTGCAGATGGAGCTTTTTACGATGTGTTTCTGTGAGCAGGATGGTTTATTTCTCTCTTACTGGATCGTTTTTGGATCTGAAATGCAGAAAGCAGTGAGGACAAGCCAGGATTGTCACCACGTCTGTATCTGTTTGTCTGGAACAGGCTCTCTATCTGAGTCTTTCCTTTTCTCTCTCTGTCGGTCCCTGTCTCTCTGTATCTCTCATTGGTTGGAAATATAATCTGGTCCTCATGTTCTGTGTGACCTGTGACCTCAGGCAGTCCCTCTCACAGCCATCTTACACCCAGTTCCCTTTCATATCTCCTTTCCCTTCCATTGGAGTTGGGCGATGAACGGTTATGTCTGGGTCACTCAGTGATCTAACTACAGCCCACTGCCCTGTTCCCTGCTCTGTCCCTGGTGCAGCATTCCAACGTCACTATGTGTGAGGGTGGGATGGAGACACATGTCACCAGAACATTAGCTTCAGACTCTGGATTACCAGCCTGTCCCATTCCCACTTCAGATAGCTTCCGGGTCAGATCTGAAGTCAGGCAGGGCTGCCCTCTCTCTCCTGTCTTGTTTATGTGCTGCATAGAGCCATTAGCTGAGTCTATCAGGAAGGATGCGAGCCTGAGAGGGGTGACTATTCCTGGCAGTGAGAGCCTACAAGTTAAGGACTCCCTGAACCTGGATGACGTCGCCCTTTTCTGCTCGGATTCGCTGTCCATGCGCAGACTCATGTGTGCGTATGTGACCAGTTTGAACGGGCCTCTGGGACCAAGGTAAACCAAGGCAACAGGGAGGCCATGCTCTTCGGGAACTGGGCCGACCAAACTGTGACCCCCTTCACCGTCAGGACCGACCACCTGAAGGTGCTGGGTATTTGGTTCAGGGGGGGCTGGGGTGTGCGCCAAGTCTTGGGAGGAGCGTATCAGCAAAGTGAGGGAGAAACTGGGCAGATGGAAGCTACGGTTGCTCTCCATCGCAGGAAAAAACCTGGTCATCGGGTGTGAGGTACTGTCATTGCTGTTATCCGTGGCACAGGTCTGGCCTATTCCCAGAACCTGTGCTGCTGCAGTCACCCGGGCCATTTTCCAATTTATATGGAGATCAAAGATGGACCGGGTCCGAAGGGACTCCATGTATAAAGATCTGGGCAACGAGGGATAAAACACACCCAATGCCACCCTCACCTCGATGGCCGTCTTTGTGTGTGGCTGCATCAAGCTGTGCGTGGATCCCCGGTATGCAAACACCAAGTGTCACTACGTACTGAGGTTCTACCTGTCCCCGGTGTTGCGAAGGATGGGCCTGGCCTCGTTACCGCGGAACGCTCCGAGTAGTTGGACCGTTCCGTACCACCTGTCCTTCGTGGAGAAGTTTATGAAGAAAAACACCTTTGACCACAAGTCCATCAGGAAGTGGTCAGCACGTAGTGTCCTTGAGACCCTTGGGGAAAAGGAGAGTGCGGATCCTATCGAGCGGTTCCCTGGACAGAATGTCAAAGCCATTTGGCAGAATGCCTCATCGCCAGAACTTTCCAACAAGCACCAAGACATGGCTTGGCTGGTGGTGAGAAGGGCTCTGCCTGTGAGATCCTTTATGCACGCCCGGACTCTCAGCTGTACCGCACGCTGCCCTTGAAGCGGCTGCAGGGGTGGGGGGGGGGGGGGGGGGGGGAGGAGAAAGACACTGTCACACACCTCCTTCTGGAATGTGCTTTTGCAAAGGAAGTCTGGAGAGGAATGCAGTGGTGTTTGTCGATGTTCGTCCTGAGCAGCGCTGTGACGCGGGACTCCGTGCTCTACGGCCTGTTCCCCGGGATGCACACCGAGACGAACATCAACTCCGCCTGGAGGATCATCAACTCGGTGAAGGATGCCCTCTGGGCGGTCTGAAACCTGTTGATCTTCCAGCTGAAGGAGTTGACCCCGACTGAGTGTTGCAGACTGGCACATTCCAAGGCCCAGGATTATGTGTTGAGGGACGCGCTGAAGCTTGGGGCAACTGCCGCCAAGGCGCAGTAGGGAAAGACCACCGTGTAACATCTGCCTGCCAAAGAACAGGGGGTCCACCCAGTCATTTGGGCTCCACTGACACCTCAGCAGAAGAGCTGGATAGTAAATGTACACACTTGTATATTGGAAAAATAAATTTCAATGTCTGTAAAGCAATGTAATGTGTGCACAAGAATGGCATGACCGATTATATAGAGATCCAAATAATTTTATGAATAAATGTATATTTTTGAAACAAAAAAAAGTCTCTTCCTCTGAGTGAAACTGCCTTCATCGTGGTCTAAAAGCTAATATGGACATGGGTGGAGCTGGAGTACCAGCTCACAGATTAACTCTTCCCTCGCTGGAGCCTTTTACATCGATATGACCAAGAATCAGTTGTGTCCAGTCCATCTAACAGTGTCCTGTCTCTGTTCACAGTACCTCAGTACACACGCGCCAGTGTGACCACCAACACTCACAGGGTGGAAGTTCCCAGTGGGGGGTGTAAGTATCACATCATTGTGTTGGCTTTTGTGGGATTGGGAGGTGGGGAAGAGTACAGACTGGGGATTGAGAGCAGCATTTGCTGCAAACACATTGGGGGGGTGGGGGGCAGTGATTAGTGAAAGGGAACCGGAATACTGCAGGTTCACTTCCCATCACGGTCTCAGTTACCCCGTCTGGTATTTATACCCCTCCGTATCCCTGAAACTTCCTTGTCCTCTCCAATCCTCGCAATCCCTGAAACCTCCTCTGTCTCTCTATCCCTCCCTATCTCTGTAACCCCCTCCAGCCCCTACACCCCCTCCCTATCTCTGTAATCCTACCCCAGCCCCTACACCCCCTCCCTATCTCTGTAACCCCCTCCAGCCCCTCCCTATCTCTGTAACCCCCTCCAGCCCCTACACACCCCCTCCCTATCTCTGTAACCCCCTCCAGCCCCTACACACCCCCTCCCTATCTCTGTAACCCCCTACACACTCCCTCCCTATCTCTGTAACCCCCTCCCGCCCCTACACACCCCCTCCCTATCTCTGTAACCCCCTCCAGCCCCTACACACCCCCTCCCTATCTCTGTAACCCCCTCCAGCCCCTACACACCCCCTCCCGCCCCTACACACCCCCTCCCTATCTCTGTAACCCCCTCCAGCCCCTACACACCCCTCCCTATTTCTGTAACCTCCTCCTGCCCCGAAATCCTACTGAGTCCGAACTATTGGAGGATTGAAGTTCTCCATCTTTGAACCTCCACAGCTTAGAAACATGCCCTTCACCCCAACAAGTCCACACCGACCCTCCGAAGAGTAACTCACCCACACCCATTTCTCTCCCATATTACTCTACATTTACTGATGCACCTAACCTATGCATCCCTGAACACTATGGGGTAATTTAGCATGGCCAATCCACCCTAACCGACACATCCCCTGAACACTATGGGGTAATTTAGCATGGCCAATCCACCCTAACCGACACATCCCTGAACACTATGGGGTAATTTAGTATGGCCAATCCACCCTAACCTACACATCCCTGAACACTATGGGGTAATTTAGCATGGCCAATCCACCCGAACCTAACCATCCCTGAACACTATGGGGTAATTTAGCATGGCCAATCCACCCTAACCTACGCATCCCTGAACACTATGGGGTAATTTAGTATGGCCAATCCACCCTAACCTACACATCCCTGAACACTATGGGGTAATTTAGCATGGCCAATCCACCCGAACCTACACATCCCTGAACACTATGGGGTAATTTAGCATGGCCAATCCACCCTAACCTACACATCCCTGAACACTATGGGGTAATTTAGCATGGCCAATCCACCCTAACCTACACATCCCTGAACACTATGGGTAATTTAGCATGGCCAATCCACCCTAACCTACACATCCCTGAACACTATGGGGTATTTTAGTATGGCCAATCCACCCTCACCGACACATCACTGAACACTATGGGGTAACTTAGCGTGGCCAATCCACCCTAACCTACACATCCCTGAACACTATGGGGTAATTTAGTATGGCCAATCCACCCTCACCGACACATCACTGAGCACTATGGGTAATCTTTGGACTGTGGGAGGAAACAGGAGCACTTGCAGGAAACCCACACTGACACTGGGAGAATGTGCAAACTCCACACAGACAGTCACCTGAGGATGGGATCAAATCCAGGTCCCTGGTGCTGAGAGGCAGCAGTGCTCACCACTGAGCCACTCTCAATGGGACATCAATATGAGCTGCACTTCTGCAGATGTGACCTTATCTCTGTTCCCCCCCACTCACTCACACCCCCCTCCAGTTGCTGTCCTTCCGTGCCTGCACTCGCCTGACTATGGATTGATCCCTCAGATCGATTGGACGTTGGTCCGAACGGATGGTTCTGTGGATGTAATGGCCTTGGACAGCATTCCAGCATGTGAGTCTGTCTCTCACAATCCTTTCACAATCCATGGGGCAAGCTGTTATCTTCAGCTCTGTCTGTGGGCACTCGCTCTCCTTCTGTCTGTCACTGCCCCTTGTCATATCTTTCTCTCTCTCACCTTCTTTGTCTCTCTCCCTCACCCTCTCTTCCCACTTTCTCTCTCTTTCTCTCGGTCCCTCAGACCCCTCTCTCTTGTTTTCCCTCTAGCTCTCTCTCTCTCTCTGCCTCCCTTCGATTTTTTTCTATTTCGGCCTCTTTTTCCCCTCCCACCCTTCCCTTTTCTCTCTCTATAGACCAGTGAGCCTGACGTCGGTGGTGGGCAAGTTGTTGGAGAGAATCCTGAGGGATAGGATGTACATGTATTTGGAAAGGCAAGGACTGATTAGGGATAGTCATCATGGCTTTGTACATGGGAAATCATGTCTCACAAACTTGATTGTGTTTTTTGAAGAAGTAGCGAAGAGGATTGATAAGGGCAGAGCAGTAGATGTGATCTATATGGACTTCAGTAAAGCGTTCGACAAGGTTCTCCATGGGAGACTGATTAGCAAGGTTAGATCTCATGGAATACTGGGAGAACTAGACATTTGGATACAGAACTGGCTCAAAGGTAGAAGACAGAGGGTGGTGGTGGAGGGTTGTTTTTCAGACTGGAGGCCTGTGACCAGTGGAGTGCCACAAGGATCGGTGCTGGGCCCTCTACTTTTTGTCATTTACATAAATGATTTGGATGTGAGCATAAAAGATACAGTTAGTAAGTTTGCAGATGACACCAAAAGTGGAGGTGTAATGGACAGCAAAGAAGGTTACCTCAGATTACAACAGGATCTTGACCAGATGGGCCAAGAAGTGGCAGATGGAGTTTAATTCAGATAAATGCGAGGTGCTGCATTTTGGGAAAGCAAATCTTAGCAGGACTTAATGGTAAGGTCCTAGGGAGTGCTGCTGAACAAAGAGACCTTGGAGTGTAGGTTCATAGCTCCTTGAAAGTGGAGTTGCAGGTAGATAGGATAGTGAAGGCAGCGTTTGGTATGCTTTCCTTTATTGGTCAGAGTATTGAGTACAGGAGTTGGGAGGTCATGTTGCGGCTGTACAGGACATTGGTTAGGCCACTGTTGGAATATTGCGTGCAATTCTGGTCTCCTTCCTATCGGAAAGATACTGTGAAACCTGAAAGGGTTCAGAAAAGATTTACAAGGATGTTGCCAGGGTTGGAGGATTTGAGCTATAGGGAGAGGCTGAACAGGCTGGGGCTGTTTTCCCTGGAGTGTTGGAGGTTGAGAAGTGACCTTATGGAGGTTTACAAAATCATGAGGGGCATGGATAGGATAAATAGACAAAGACTTTTCCCTGGGGCTGGGGAGTCCAGAACGAGAGGGAAAAGGCTTAGGGTGGGAGGGGAAAGATATAAAAGGGACCTAAGGGGGCAACTTTTCCACACAGAGGGTGGTACATGTGTGGAATGAACTGCCAGAGGAAGTGGTGGAGGTAAATATGATTGCAACATTTAAGAGACATTTGGATGGGTATATGAATAGGAAGGGTTTGGAGGGATATGGGCCGGGTGCTGGCAGGTGGGACTAGATTGGGTTGGGATATCTGGTCGGCATGGACGGGTCGGGCCGAAGGGTCTGTTTCCGTGTTGTACATCTCTATGACTCCTGCCCTGTCTCTCTCTCTCTCTCCACCCCCCCACCCTCTCTCTCTCTCCCACCCCCCACTCTCTTGTTTTGTCTCGCTCTTCTCTCATTTGGTCCCGCTTGGTTTTCTCTCAACATTTTCCCCTCTCGCTGTCCTTTCTCTCCCTCATGTTCGCATTCCATCTGTCTCTCTTTCTCCCTCTCTCTCACCATCTCTTTCTCACTCCCTCCTCCATCTCAGGCTCCCTATTTCTCTCTCCCTCTGACTTTCACACACTCTCCTTCCCGCTCTATTATCTCTGCTCCTCCCCACCTCTCTCCTCCTGTCTCGCTCTCCCCTGTGCCTCATCCATGTCTTTCTCCCCCCCGTCTCTCTCTTCGCTCCATCTCTTTCCCCTTGCCTCTGTCTCTACCTCTCTCAACTCCTGCATCTCTCTCCCCTCCTGTCTCTCTTCTCCCCCCCCAGTCTCTGTCTCTCTCCCTCTCCCCCTGCTCTCCCCTCCTGTCTCTCTCTCTCCGCCTCCCCGTCCCTCCCTCCCCTCTTCCCCATTGTCCCTCTCTCCCCTCCTGTCTCTCTCTCTCTCTCTCTCCCTCCCTCCTGTCTCTCTCTCTCTCCCTCCCCCCTCCTGTCTCTCTCTCTCCCTCCCCCTCCTGTCTCTCCCTCTCTCCCTCCCCCCTCTGTCTCTCTCTCTCCCTCCCCCCCTGTCTCTCTCTCTCCCTCCCCCCCTGTCTCTCTCTCTCCCTCCCCCCCCCGTCTCTCTCTCTCCCTCCCCCCCGCCTGTCTCTCTCTCTCCCTCCCCCCCCGCCTGTCTCTCTCTCTCTCCCTCCCCCCTCCTGTCTCTCTCTCTCCCTCCCCCCTCCTGTCTCTCTCTCTCTCCCTCCCCCCTCCTGTCTCTCTCTCTCCCTCCCCCCTCCTGTCTCTCTCTCTCCCTCCCCCCCTCCTGTCTCTCTCTCTCCCTCCCCCCCCTCCTGTCTCTCTCTCTCCCTCCCCCCCCTCCTGTCTCTCTCTCTCCCTCCCCCCTCCTGTCTCTCTCTCTCTCTCCCTCCCCCCTCCTGTCTCTCTCTCTCTCTCCCTCCCCCCTCCTGTCTCTCTCTCTCCCCCCTCCTGTCTCTCTCTCTCTCTCCCTCCCCCCTCCTGTCTCTCTCTCTCCCCCTCCCCCCTCCTGTCTCTCTCTCTCTCTCCCTCCCCCCTCCTGTCTCTCTCTCTCCCTCCCTCCCCCTCCAGTCTCTCTCTCTCTCTCCCTCCCCCCTCAAGTCTCTCTCTCTCTCCCTCCCTCTCCCCTCCTGTCTCTCTCTCTCTCTCCCTCCCCCCTCCTGTCTCTCTCTCTCCCTCCCTCCCCCATCCTGTCTCTCTCTCTCTCTCCCTCCCCCCTCCTGTCTCTCTCTCTCTCCCTCCCTCTCCCCTCCTGTCTCTCTCTCTCTCCCTCCCTCCCTCCCCCCTCCTGTCTCTCTCTCCCTCCCCCCTCCTGTGTGTCTCTCTCTCCCCCCCCTCCCTCTCTCCCCCCTCTGTCTCCCTCTCTCCCCTCCTGTCTCTCTCCCTCCCCCCTCTCCCCTCCTGTCTCTCTCCCTCCCCCCTCCTGTCTCTCTCCCTCCCCCCTCCTGTCTCTCTCCCTCCCCCCTCCCCCCTCCTGTCTCTCTCCCTCCCCCCTCCTGTCTCTCTCCCTCCCCCCTCTCCCCTCCTGTCTCTCTCCCTGCCCCCTCTCCCCTCCTGTCTCTCTCCCTGCCCCCTCTCCCCTCCTGTCTCTCTCTCCCTGTCTCCCTCCACCCTCCCATCTCCCTCTCTCTCTCTTTTAGACACGTGACGACCGTTCTTCTCTCACAGGGCCCTATCATGATCGGATTGACGCTGTGACAAATGGTCTCTACATGAAGAAGGTGTTTCCTTATGACAGTGGGACATACACGTGTAAGGTGACCTCCCAGTATGGGAAACGCACTGGCCAGGTTGAGATCCAGCTCCATGTGAAGGGTATGTGACGGGGGAGAGGGACAGGCTGCTCTAAGGGTGAGGAGCTCTCGGACACAGGACAGTTTGGGACACTGTGGAATTGGGGAAGTTTCCAGTCCCGTGCCAACAATTTCGGAGGTGGGACTGAATTAAGTTTGGTTTAAGTCATCCTTGGATTAGACACGGGGTTGTGGGTCAGCAGGTCCTGCAATGTGAACATACCCTGGTGTCTGTCCGACCGAGAGTAATGTGGAGGTCCCTCACAGTCAGGAAGTACCACAGAGTCTCACCGGGACAGGCACTGAGTACAACCAACATCCTCTTTATCGTACAGTTCGGACCAAGCACCAGGTTAGTCAGAGTTAGTCACTGCAGCCAGGAGGGAGATAGACGGGGACATCTCACCCTCTCAACAGAGCACAACACTTCATTAATGCAATAATAAAGAGGGAAGCTCCCTCTACACTGTCTAGTCTCCCAGGACAGTGACAGCAGGGGTTTAGATCCAGAGTAAAGCTCCCCATACACTGTCCCCCATCAAACACTCCAAGGACAGCAACATGATTAGATACAGTAAAGCTCCCTCTACACTGCCCCCCCATCAAACACTCCCAGGGCAGGGTCAGCACGGGGTTAGATACGGATTAAAGCTCCCTCTACACTGCCCCATCAAACACTCCCAGGACAGGGACAGCACGGGGTTAGATACAGAGTAAAGCTCTCTCTACACAGTCCCCATCACTCACTCCCAGGACAGGGACAGTACAGGGTTGAAGTGTCTGCTACATTCTGTTGAGATCAATCCTCTGTTTCTTGACAGCACCTCCGAGTGAACCTTTCTCTGTGATCGCTGATAATCCCATCATCACCAACAAGCGTGGAAGATGTAAGTGAGACATTGGTGTGAGAACTATTGCAGGGTTTGGGTGGTGGGGGGGGAGGGAGAGGGAGTGCTGGTAGAGAGCCATATTGGTGAGGATCACAGCACACAGCCCCATCTCTGTAACCTCCGCCAACCCCTCAACCTCTGCATCCCTCCCTATCTCTAACCTCCTCCAGCCCCTACACCCCCTTCCTATCTCTGTAACCCCCTCCAGCCCCTACACCCCCTCCCTATCTCTGTAACCCCCTACACCCCCTCCCTATCTCTGTAACCTCATCCATCCCCTACACCCCTCCCGGTTTCTGTAAACTCCTCCAGCCCCATTCCCCTCCCTACCTCTGTCATTTCCTCTTAGTCACATCTTGCCACCACCCGCTTAAATTGTTGTGGCCCCCACCCTGAGGGATTGTGGGGGGAATGTGTTGCCTGAGATGGTTAATTGATTCCCTGTGACTCACTGGCATCCCACCCCCACCTACCGTTGTGTTGGGTGCCAGTGTGGCATTGTCTCTGGAGAGCCTTTGGGTGATTTAATTACTCTGTCTCCTTCCCCAGCCGCTGACCTTCTGTGCCGTCAATCACCTGGCTTTGGGCCTAATCCTGACGTGGCGTGGGTATTCAAAAAGCAGGATGGTTCCGGAGAACTGCTGGCCTTCAAAGGCAGAGTCTCTGGTAGGTCTTTCCCCTTTGTGACTCCCGCCCACATGCCATTCCCACAACCCCCTCCGTGTTGGTCTCCCTGAACCCACAGTGAATGTTTAACAGGGAGAGAGTGAGGCACGCTCTGTACATTCTCCCTCTCTCATAAAAAGCAAAGGCCCTGTGGGAGTTTCCAACAACATAGAATCCCCACAGTGTGGAAACAGGCCATTCAGCCCAACAACTCCACACCGAACCTCCGATAAGCATCCCAACCATCCCCATCCCTGGATACCCCATGGCCAATCCACCCTAACCTGCACATCCCTGAACACTATGGGGTAATTTAGCATGGCCAATCCACCCTAACCTACACATCCCTGAACACTATGGGGTAATTTAGCATGGCCAATCCACCCTAACCTACACATCCCTGAACACTATGGGGTAATTTAGCATGGCCAATCCACCCTAACCTACACATCCCTGAGCACAATGGGGTAATTTAGCATGGCCAATCCACCCTAACCTAACCATCCCTGAACACTATGGGTAATTTAGCATGGCCAATCCACCCTAACCTACACATCCCTGAGCACTATGGGTAATTTATCACTGGCCAATCCACCCTAACCTACACATCCCTGAGCACTATGGGTAATTTATCACTGGCCAATCCACCCTAACCTGCCCATTTCTGGGCAATTTGTGTTTGTACCACTGGGCGAAAATGAGGCCTGCAGATGCTGGAGACCAGAGTCAAGATCAGAGCAGTACTGGAAAAGCACAGCACGTCAGGCAGTATCTAATCTTGCCCCAGTATTTCCCACTGGCCAATCCACCTTAACCTGCACGTCCCTGCACACTATTGGGAAACTTAGCATGGCCAATCCACCCTAAAATGCAAATCTTTGGACGGTGGGAGGAAATTGGAGCACCTGGTGGAAACCCATGCAGACATGGGGAAAATGTGCAAACTCCACAGACAGGAGTCAGAGGGTGGGATCAAACCCAGTTCCCTGGCTCCGTGAGGCAGCGGTGCTAACCACTGGGCCATTATGCCGACCACGTTATATTCCGAAATGTGGCACCATTTATATTGTCCCTGGCAACCTTAAAAGAAACTGGAGCCTGGGTATCATAGATGTAGCTTCACAGCTGCCCTGTAATATCTAAAACATTACCTTGCTCAGGTATATAAGTGTCTGGGGTGACATGCTTCTTTAAGTAGAGTGCCATGCTTCAGGTGACCTCGGCTGTGATGGAGTACGGGAACTTTATTCCATCAATGACCATAACCATGAGTGTATCTGTGAGACTGGAGAAAACATCCCCCTTTCTCTCAAAGGCTACAATCCATCCCAACTAATGGCTGTCCTTCAGCACATCTTGTTCACTCATTCATTGCTCAGCAAGTTTCATTCTTTTACTCACTCGAGGGATGGTACCATCGCTGGTGTTTATCATGTCCCTTGTTGCCCTAGTTACAAGTTAACATGGGATTTCAAAGTCCAGCATAGAGTCATAGAGTTGTACAGCACAGAAACAGACCCTTCAGTCCAACTCGTCAATGCCGACCAGATATCCTAAATTAATCTCGTCCCATTTGCCAAAACTTGGCTCATATCTCTCTAAATCCTTCCTATTCATGTACCCATGCAGATGCCTTTTAAATGTTGGCGTTGTACTCAGTTTTCGTCTGGCAGCTTATTTCATACATGCATCACCCTCTGCATGAAAAAGATACCCCTTAGGTCCAGTTTAAATCTCGCCCCCCTCACCATAAACCTCTGCACCTTGTCTGTTTACTCCAGCCATATCCTTCATGATTTTATAAACCTCTATAAGGTCACCCCTCAGCCTCCGACGCTCCAGGGAAAACAGCCCCAGCCTATTCAGTCTCTCCCTGTAGCTCAAACCCTCTAACCCTGGCAACATCTTTGTAAATCGTTTCTGAACCCTTCCAAGATTCACAACATCCTTTCGATACACTCACAGTTATAGTCACTGATGGAATAAAGTTCCTGTACTCCATCATAGCTGAGGTCACGTGAAGCATGGCACTCTACTTAAAGAAACTTGTCACCCCAGAATTGCACGCAATATTCCCACAGTGGCCGAACCAATGTCCTGTCGAGCCGCAATATGACCTCCCAACACCTGTCCTCAATACTCTGGCCAGTCAGGGAAAGCATACCAATCGTCTCCTTCACTCTATCTCGCTGTGACTCCACTTTCAAGGAGCTCTGAACCTGCACTCCAAGGTCTCTTTGTTCAGTAACACTCCCTAAGACCTTACCATTAAGTTTATATGTCCTGCTAAGATTTACTTTTCCAAAATGCAGCAATTCACATTGATCTAAATTAAACTTCATCTGCCACTTCTCAGCCCATTGGCCCATCCGGTCAAGATCCCGTTGTCATCTGAGGTAACTGTCCACTACACCTCCAATTTTGGTGTCATCCGCAAACTTATTGACTATACCTCCTATGTTCATATCCAAATCATTTACATAAATGACGCAAAGCACTGGACCCAGCACCAATCCTTGTGGCACACCATTGGTCACAGGCCTCCATTGTCTCCTACCTTGGAGCCAGTTTGTATCCAAATGGCTAGTTGTCCCTGTATGTTGTGTGATCTACAGTGAGACCGATCCTCTGTATCTGTCACAGACCTTGTTGCTTTCCCGACCCTGGCAGCGATAGTGACAGCACATCATTGTGACTTCAATTGTTGATGTCTCAGTTCTTAAGGATAATGGCCTTTCACTTCCCCAGCAACTCTCTGCTGAAGGATTGAACAGGTTCAGAGACAATGATGAACTCAATCACTCTCTGCAGGAGTGGAAGGTAATCTGCTGCTGGACCTGTTTGAGATCTCCTGCCACCGTTAACTGCGGATCCCTCCTTCTTGTTCTCTCTCCTTCCTTTTCAGAGAAGTACAGAAAGCGGATGAAAAGATTTCCCTGGGGTCTCCGTATCAGTGAGACCAGGGTAAGGGACAGTGGGATTTACGAATGCTTGGTGTGGTCCCGGAACAGGGTTCACTTTGGTGAGACTGAAATCACTCTCAACGTGACACGTAAGTGATGGAGTTATGGGGGAGGGGGGATGAAGTGGGGAAGGTGCAGGAAATGGGGAATTGTAGATGCTCCATTTTGTGACATCGATGTCAAGAAGTGAGCTCTACAACCATAGAGATGTAGAGCACGGAAACAGATCCTTCAGTCTAACTCATCAATGCTGACCAGATATCCCAACCCAATCTAGTCCCACCTGCCAGCACCCGGCCCATATCCCCCCCAAACCCTTCCTATTCATATACCCATCCAGATGCCTCTTAAATACTGTAATTGTACCAGCCCCCACCACATCCTCTGGCAGCTCATTCTGTACACGCACCACCCTCTGCGTGAAAAAGCTGTCCTTCAGGTCCTTTATTTATCTTTCCCTCTTCACCTTTGTCCTCCAGTTCTGAACTCCCTCACCCCAGGGAAATAAACCTTGTCTGTTTACCCTAGTCATGCTCATCATTTTATAAACCTTTATAGGGTCACCTTTCAGCCTCTGACACTCCAGGGAAAACAGTCAAAGCCTCTCCCTGTCGCTCAAACCCTTCAACCCTGGCAACATCCTTGGAAATCATTCCTGAACTCTTTCAAGTTTTACAACATCCCTCCAAAGCAAGGAGACCAGAATTGCACACAATATTCCAAAAGTGGCCGAACCAATGTCCTGTACAGGTGCAACATGACTTCCCAATCCCTACAGCCAGTGCACTGACCAATATGGGAAAGTATGTAAAATGCCGTCTTCACTATCCTGTCTACCTATGAAAAAGGGCTTATGCCCGAAACATCGATTTTCCTGCTCCTTGGATGCTGCCTGACCTGCTGTGCTTTTCCAGCCACACATTTTTCAGTATCTACCTAAGATTCCAGTTTCAGTGATCTATGACCCTGTACCCCCTCAGTCTCTTTGTTCAGCAACACTCCCCTTATTGGAGATGAACATTGTGTGTGATACGTTTTGGTGATGTCACTGTCTCATCACATGATCAGCATCTTCACACACAATTCATACGATGATGTCACCGCTCGCTGGAGCCCCATTGGCTGCAAAACATTTGCAAATCTCCTCATGGTCAGGGACAGCAATTAGTGGATGTACTTCATTGAAACAACCTGCTCTTTATTATACAGCTTTAGCTCTAACTCCATCCCTGTGAGGCAAACCGCACTGCAGACAGGCAGGGGAGACCTGGGCACACGTCCCATTCTCCCCCATCAGGTCCCAGCATTTAAAATAAAGCATTCCACAGCAATGCGGTAGATACAGAGGAAAACTCCCTCTACACTGTCCACCATCAAACACTGACAGGTTATGGACAGCACTGGTTGGAGTAAATTTTCCTGTACCCTGATTTCTCTGATTTTTTTTCCAGGATTCAGATGCTAAATGTTGAATTGTTGTGTGGATTCACCAGGAATGAAGATGAGGAATCACTGAACACAGATGGTGTCTGAACAGAGAACATCCCAGTCCACTCTCTGAACCATGACCCAAAACTGAAACTTGACCCCGTCTCCCAACAGGAATCGAAATCCTGATGCTGTGTATCCAAAGGAGATTACACCCCCATCTCCCAAATCCCAAGAGGATAACATCAAATTTATCCTATTGAGATTAGCAAACCCCCTTCCCACATCCTGCTTGTCGAGATTTGCAGAATAATTCCCAATGCGAGGCTAAACTCGTTACTGTATTTATCGTCTGTTACGGGATATTCTCTCAATAAAGTTCCACAAGACACACGACTGGAGTGGGAAAGTGTGACTGAATGTGTAATACCTCACCTGGGTATACACCCTGGGAATGAAGACCCTGCTGTACTCTGGGTTATCACAAATGTTAAAGATGTGATAGGAATGGGCAGAATTCCCCAAATCCCTGTCTGTCCAATCCTGGATGGCAGAAAACCCAGAGGTACTCTCTGGATTTATAAGGAATCACTGTTTATTCCAAGTGAAGAGACTCCAGCTACAGAGAAACAAACAAACAAATACTATCAAGCTAAAATTCTCACCACTTTATACGTGTACACACATTCACAGGCACAGACACACTCACAAGGACACACACACACACACACACTCTCTCATGGACACATACACACACTCCAGCGATAGACAAACAAACACAAAAGCCATCGACTAGTTAAAACTGCAACCCCTTTATAAAAACACACAGACACACACTCTCCCACACTGTTTCTCCCCCCACCCCCCCACACATGCACAAACTTTGTCAGAGACACAGAAATACACAGACACACTCACTTGCATGCACTCACTTTCACATGCGCACGCGCACACACACACACACAGAGGGATGCACTCGCTCTCACAAGTACAAACACACACATCCTCAAACACGCAGACAGTCTCACACACTTTTTCACACATACTCTTGTGCGTACACACATGCGTGCACAAACACAAACACAAATACACAGTCATCAATCGGGAAAGAAACCGGAGTGCTATGAATGGAGGGGAACCTGAGAGAGCAGTTTCCTGGTCTCTGATCGCAGGATTTGTTGAGATTGTTGATCAGAATGCTGCTTCCCAACCTCCTTCCCTGGGATACTTTCAATGGTTTACACGATACACTGGGTAGCTGTCTGACAATTTGAAAGAAAGGTCTCTGATTTATTAAATTAAAAGTCACTGTTCATAGCAACTACTAAAAACAAATTCGCTTTCTCCAGCCGTAACGTGGTTTCAGCTGCAGAGTCATGAAGTGTCTCAGACTGTCTCTAATCCATAAGCTTGTCTGACATGTGACTAGGAGCAAACTCCTCTGCTGTAACCTCATCTCACCCTGGACACTCATATACCTGAGAATGGACTTCGTGTGTCCATTGGTTACCTGTAATGCAGGACTGTTGTATCTTTCAATACCATCATGTCCACACTCGGTTTCTTAAGTTGCGGGAACTGATGTAAATGTTACCTCCTTGGATATATCATCTTGTTGGAGGTTCACTTGCACCATGGTAACAGCAGCCTGTCTCCAATAGCATATTTGATGGTAGCTATTTGGAAAACTAATTGAAGGACAACAGCTTTGGACAACAAAGTTTTCTTGAGCAACATCATTTTCTGTGAGTGACAATATCTGTAGAGAGTTGGAGAAAAGGCATTAAGCCGCCAGGAAACAGAGCTAATTTCTTGTTGATTCGAACGTAAACGTTTTGAAGGTAAAAGATTAATTTGGGATATCTGGTTAGCATGATGAGTTAGACTGAACGGTCTGTTTCTGTGCTGTACATCTCTATAGCTCTGGAGCTCACTTGTAGATTTCCATGTCTCAAAATGGAACAGCTTCAATTTCCCATTTCCTACACATTCCCATCCCCACAAAACCACCACCCCATCACTTGCAGCTCATGTTGAGATTGATTTCAGCCTCAAAATGACACCTGTCCTGGGACCACACCATGCATTTGTAAACCCCACTGTCCTTTACCCTGGCCGTGTTGATACGGAGACCCCAGGGAATCTTTTGATCCACTTTTGGTACTTCTCTGAAGAGAGTGGAGAGAGAACAAGAAGGAGGAATCTGCTGTTAACAGTGGCAGGAGATCTCAAACAGGTCCAGCAGCAGATTACGTTCCACTCCTGCACAGATTGATTGAGTTCATCATTGCCTCGAGAATCTGCTCGAGCCTTCAAGAGAGAGTTGCTGGGGAAGTGAAAGGCCATTATCCTTAAGAACTGAGACAGTAACAATTGAAGTCACAATGATGTGCTGTCACTATCGCTGCCAGGGTCGGGAAAGCAACAAGGTCTGTGACAGATACAGAGGATCGGTCTCACTGTAGATCACACAACATACAAGGACAACTAGCCATTTGGATACAAACTGGCTCCAAGGTGGGAGACAATGGAGGCCTGTGACCAATGGTGTGCCACAAGGATTGGTGCTGGGTCCACTGCTTTTCATCATTGAAATAAATGATTTGGATGTGAACATAGGAAGTATGGTCAGTAAGTTTGCAGATGACAACAAAACTGGAGGCATAGTGGACAAGGAAAATCATTACTTCAGATTACAAAGGGATCTTGATCAGATGGGCTGATGGGCCAAGGAGTGGCAGATGGAGTTTAATTTAGATCAATGTGAGGTGCTGCATTTTGGAAAAGCAAATCTTAGCAGGACTTATATACTTAATGCTAAAGTCCTGGGGAGTATTGCCAAACAAGGAGACCTTAGAGTGCAGGTACATAGTTCCCTGAAAGTGGAGTTGCAGGGAAAAGGATAGTGAAGGAGGGGTTTGGTAGGCTTTCCTTTATTGGTCAGAGTATTGAGTACAGGAGTCGTGAGGTCATGTTACTGCTGTACAGGACATTGGTTAGGCCACTGTTGGAATATTAAGTGCAATTCTGGTCTCCTTCCTATTGGAAAGATGTTGTGAAACTTGAAAGGGTTCAGAAAAGATTTACAAGGATGTTGCCAAGGTTGAGGTTTTGAGCTTCAGGGAGAGGCTGAACAGGCTGGGGCTGTTTTCCCTGGAGCGGAGGCTGAGGGGTGACCTTATAGAGGTTTAAAAAATCATGAGGGGCACGGAGAGGATAAATAGAGAAGGTCTTTTCTCCGGGCCGGGGAGTCCAGAAAGAGAGGGCATCGGTTTAGGGTGAGAGGGGGAAGCTATAAAAGGGACCTAAGGGGCATCTTTTTCACGCAGAGTGGTGCATGTATGGACTGAGCTGCCAGAGGAAGTGGTGGAGGCTGGTACAATTAAATATTTAAAAGGCATCTGGATGGGCACATGAACAGGAAGAGTTTAGAGGAATATGGGCCAAGTGCTGGCAAATGGGACTAAATTAGTTTAGGATATCTGATCAATAAGGAATAGTTGGACCGAAGGGTCTGTTTCTGTGCTGGAACTCTCTATGACTCTCTAACAGACTTTTTAAATTAGGCCAATCAACTTAACCAAGGCCTTTAGATACCAAATAACAACCAATTAACTGCAAATCTAAAAATATTGATAGGTCATTACTGGTGTAAAAGATGAGGCCATTTGACGATTCGGCAGACAGCTAACTGTGATCTGGTAAGAGAGAATAGCTCCCAGCTCTTAGATAAAGTACCATCTATTTGCCGTGGTTATCTCTCAGCAGATAGCAATTGGCTCTCTCCTGATTTTCCAAATGCCCTCATTTTTTATACCGGGATGACCTTTCATATTTTCAGATTTAATTGATTTTTTTGGTATCTAAGGGGGACCGTGTGGAGGGAGCTTTACCATTTTCTGGATTGGCTAAATTTGAAAAGACTACTACTTGCCTCCCTGACACAAAATGTTTCAATTTGGGCTCTCTCTCTGCTCCTGTAAACTTTAAAGTAGCTCATGGGTATCCGTTTTAACTGTGAGCACTAAGAAATAAAAACACACACTTTAAAGGGACCACGCGATGCACTGCCCCATTTTACACACCCAAACCTCGCAACAGTATTTATGCTACATCTGTGTTACAGTCAGCCCAGGAAACAATCTACATTGACCCGAACACTGAAAACTACTCCTTCAACACTTGTTCACTCTTCCCAAGGGTAATTTGTTGTTGTTCAATTGCTTCGTGTGCCAATTATTTCTTGAATGAGTTTCTAGAGCACTCACAGTAACACTGTCATGTTAAGTAAATCCTTGGCAATGTTTTGATGATGTTTCGATCCTGTTCTGGTACAGGCAGAGTACAAACAATGATGTACTCATTGGACTTGCAGCACAATGTTAGAGTTGGAACTCAGATTGAGATTTGAAGAGCTTTAAAAGAAGCATAGCTACTAAACGAAGAACACAGAAATGTTGACAGCAGCTTGGTAGTTGCTGAAGTTGACACTGCTGAAAAGGTGAGGCAAACAGAGAAGCTGGTGAGTCACTGGGTAGGTCAGAGAACACGGTAAAATTCCCTCTCCCTGCAGCAGGGGAAGGCCACCAGAAGAAGAAGCAGAGCTTTGAACACTAGTGCTTCCAAATAAACCTGTTGGACGCTAACCTAGTGATGTGTGGTTTTTAACGATATGAAACAGAACTGGCTGGAAGATCACTGCCTCATGGCTGAAACCACGGGTCGATGATCAGAGAGAGTGACAGACAGAGATAGAAAGGCATAGAGAGACTAACAAAGAGAGAAAAAGGGAGATTCAGGCAGAGAGAGAGAGAGAGAGAGAGAGAGAGAGAGAGAGAGAGAGAGAGAGAGAGAGAGACACACACACACACATGGGGCCACATTCCTGCCCTGGCCTGAAGCATTTCTGAAATTCTGACCATAAAATGACACAGCGAAAGGGGGGCAGAGTCAAACATAGGCACACAGAGACAGCGGTGTAAGTTGCCTGTTATTGAAAGCAATCTTTCAAATATCCAAAACATCAAGGTCACAGGATCAGTTCACTCTCACACTGTCAGAGGGTCAATACTGAAGGAGCCCAGCACTGTCAGAGGGTTAGTACTGAGGGAGTGCTGCACAGTCTGAGAATCAGTACTGAAGGGGTGCCGCACTGTCAGAATGTCAGGACTAAGTCTGCACTGTCAGAGGGTCAATTCTGAGGGAGTGCCGCATTGACGGAGGGTCAGTTCTGAGGGAGTGCTGCACTGTCAGAGGGACAGTGCTGAGGGAGAGTCACACTGTCAGAGGGTGAGTACATCAGGAATTATATCTTCCCTCTGAACCCCTCCTCTCATCTCAATCTCCCTTTCAAACCTATCCCCAGCGATCTCTTTTCACCTCCATCTGTTCTTTCAGTCTTTTCCATTTTGTCCTGTACCCTACCTTTCTCCATCCCCATCTCTCTGTCTCCCTGCCCCCTCCCCCTATCTCCCTGCCCTCTCCCCCTGTCTCCCTGCCCCCTCCCCCTGTCTCCCTGCCCTCTCCCCCTGTCTCCCTGCCCTCTCCCCCTGTCTCCCTGCCCTCTCCCCCTGTCTCCCTCCCTTCAGCGTTGGGCTCCCTCCATCAGTCTGACCGGTACTCACCTTGCTGTAACAGTAACAACAGCACCAGAAGCTGAAGGACACTGTGATTCTGACAGGGTCTGACCACAGCCATGTCTCTCCCTGTACTGAGCAACCTCACCTCTTCTGCCCAGGTAACCCTCCCGCCATTGGCTGCACCGGCCCCAAATCCTGCCCGCCTCTCATTTGCCATCCTGTTCACCTGGGCCCTCCCTCCATCCCACCTTTCCCGTGTCCTTCCTCCATTGTCTAACAGCACAGCCCATGAGTTGGTACTGGCTCATTGATGGAATGACTGAGCCACATTGCGAAGGGGAGAGGCGATCTCGTGCCAAGAATGAGGCTTTGGATTGCCCGAGGCTGTCTCAGCCATGGCGGACAGTCTAAGGGGATTGGTTCACAATTTCTTGGTCAGGTGAATGGGCCACTTCAATTGGCTGCTGATCCACAGGCCCTGTAATGGAGCCAATGGAAGTTTCTGGATTGTTCCTCAAATCGAAGATGCCTTTCCAAATTTTACTCCTGAATGTTGTTCTGTTTACTAATTTCGTGTCTCCCTGAGACAGTTTCTCTCTTTCTTAGTACCATAAAAGGTTCCAGTGAGGATGTGTAACCTGATTGACCCTTCGGACCCCAACATGGGACAGTTCCAGCATTTCATCATTGAGTACAGGAGTTGGTTCATCTTTGTACGAGATGTTGATGAGGCCACATCAAGAGTACTGCGTGCAGTTCTGGTCATCTGACTATAGAAAGGATATTAGTAAACTAGAAAGAGTGCAGAAAAGATTGACTAAGATGCTGCCTGGATTGGAGGGTTTAAGTTGAGGCGAGATAGGCCAGGGCTTTTATCCCTGGGGCGTTGGAGACTGAGGGGGTGACTTTACAGAGGTCTATAAAGCCATGAGAGGCGTAGGTAAGGCAGTTAGCATTCCCCACATTGTAGGGAAGTCTGAATCTAGAGGGGACAGGTTGTAGGGAAAAGATACAAAAGGGTCTAGAGGGGACAAATGTTTTCACACAGAGGGTGGTGAGGGTCTGGAACTGTCACGGTGGAAACGAATACAATTTCATCATTGAAGAAACATTGAGACAGGAACATGGATGGGATCGGGAGGGGGAAGATATGGACTAAATGCTGGCAAATGATTCTAGATTAATTGTGAACACGGGGCAGCATAGACAGCTTGTGCCGATTGGTCTGTTGCTATGCTGTAGACTCTGGATTACGTCTGTCCTGGCTTTTCAGATACTCACTGACCTGTACCTGTCCACTTTGGTCATAGAGAGTACAGCACGGAAACAGAGCCCAACTCATCCATGCGGACCTGATATTCTCAATTAATCTAGTCCCATTTACCAGCACTTGGCCCTCTAAACTGTTCCTATTCATATACCAATCTAGGTGCCTTTTAAATACTGTATTGTGGGCATCACTTACCAATCCATATTTATTACCTCGAACCTGGTTGAACCCTTGAGAAGGTGGGGGTGAACTGCCTGTTGACCCGCTGCAGTCCACGCAATGTGGGTAGACCCACAATGCCCCGAGGGAGGGAATTCAAGGGATTCTGACCCAGCCACACTAAAGGGATGGCGATATATTTCAGAGTCAGGATGGTGAGGGGCTCGGAGGGGAACTTGCAGAGGGGTGGTGTTCCCATGTATCTGCTTCCCCTTGTCCTTCTGGATGGAAGTAGCCGAGCATTTGGAATGTGCTGCCTGAGGATCTTCGTTGAATTTCTGAAGTGTATCGTGTAGATGGTACACACTGCTGCTACTGAGCATCGAAGGGGGAGGGAGGGAGGGAGGGGATGTTTGTGGATGTGGGGCCAATCAAGCGGGAGCTGCTTTGTTCTGGATGATGTCAAGTTTCCTGAGTGTTCTTGAAACTGTCCCCATCCAGGGTTTTGGTCAATGGTAACCCCCAGGATGTTGATAATGGGGGATCCAGTGATGGTCGTGGTAATGATGGTTAGATTGCCACTTTTTAAGATTAGATTAGATTAGATTATTTAGTGAGGAAAATGGCTCTTCGGCCCAACAAGTCCACACCAACCCGCCGAAGCACAACCGACCCAGACCCCCTACATTTATTGGCGATGGTCACAGCCTGGTATTTGTGTGGCTCAGATGTTACTTGCCACTTGTCAGCCCAAGCCTGGATATTGTCCAGATCTTGTTGCATTTGAACACAGGCTGCTTCAGTATCTGAGGAATCGCTGAACACTGCACAAATATCAGTGAACATTCCCACTTCGGACCTTATGAGGGAGGAAGGTCATCGATGAAGCAGCTGAAGATGGTTGGGGCCTAGGACACTACCCTGAGGAACTCCTGAGGAGATGTCCTGAAGCAGAGATGACTGACCCTCCAACAACCACTACCATCTTCCCTTGTGCCAGGTCTGACCCCAACCAGTGGAGAGTTTGCCCCAATACCCTTTGATTCCAGTTTTGCTGGGGCTCTGTGATGCCACACTCAGTCAAATCATGTCAAGGGCTGTCACTCTCACCGCACCATCTCTACCAGCATGGCTTCCAACACCTGATCAAATCTCTTTAGAACCTTCTCCTCTCCAAGGAAGACATTCCCAAGCTCTTCAGTTGATCCACGTCATTGAAGATCCTCATGTCTAAAATTATTCCTGAGATCGTGTTGGATGTTCCTGCTCATTGTTTCTGAATCTCTAATGGTGTTGGAGTTCTGCCCAATCTGACGACGTCCACAGTATTTGTCAGGATATGTCAATGCAGTCTCCTGTCTGAGACCTCGGCGTCTTCTCTCCCTCCTGCCAGTATTCATTAATAGACTCGTTGGACCCTGTAGAAATTCCCTGTCTAAATAACAGCATCTTGTACATAATGTTCCCTGGAAACTGAGCACATGTAACCACGTTGCAGCTGTCAAAAACCCCGTGTTGTCTCCAACATGCTCAATGCACCCCATGAAGTTTAACACAGACATCATACACCCAGCGTCTGACTGAGTCTGAATCTTTAATGTCAGACAACAACCGTTAGACTGTCCCTTCTTGGAGCTGGTCCGGGCCTGGCATTTGTGTGGGGTTGATTTACTTGCGCCTTGCCAGCCCCAACCTGAACATCGTCCAGCTGTTGCTGTATTTCTACACAGTTTCAGTACAGATTAAACGAATAAAATTCTGCAACTGAGGAATACCTATAACTGTGCAGTTAAAACCACCATGAAGGGTAGAGATGGGGTTGATGGCAGTTGCCTTTTCCAGAGGATTGGGGGGGGGGGGGGTGGGAATTTCAAGACGATGGGGCACATTTTTTAAGGTGAGATTTGAAAAACACACGAGGGACAAATTATTTACGGAGGGCAGATTGTGGAACGAGGAAGTGGTGGATGTGGACAAAGCGACAATGTTTAAAAGACATTTGAATAAGGACATGAATAAGAAAAGTTTGGGAGGGATACGGGCCAGGAGCAGGCAGGCAGGAATAGTTTAGTTTGGGTTATGGTCAGCATATGGTTAAGCCGAAGAGTCGGTTTCCGTGCTGTATGACTCTGACTCTCGTTTAACTATCCTGCCTAGATTACTCAGAGGTCTGCATGGACAGGACAAAGATTACAGAGGGCACCACTTATACAGCTACTGAGCTGTTCCTGATCCCATGAACCTGGCAACACCAGGGGGTCTGTGGTTATGTTTCTGGTCTGTCCTCTACCACAGTTACCAAACAGGCCCGACAGCCGAGCTCACGGACAGTGGGATGCTGCATACTCTCAATGGGGATGGGGCACTTAACATCAGAAATCAGGGGGGGGGGGGGGGGGGGGGGGTGATGTGGATAGTGTAGGAGATGGTCAAAGCACACAGAGGGATATATATCAGTTCAGGATATGGGCGGAGAAATGGGAGGTAGAGTTTAATCTGGGAAAGTGTGAGATGTTGCACTTTGGGAGGTCAAATGTTAAGGAAAATATCCAGTTAATGGCAGGACCCTGAACAGCATTGATGCACAGAGGGATCTTGGGATTCAAGACCATCGCTCCCTGAAAGTAGCCCTCACAAGCAGATATCCCGGTAAAGGAGGCCTTTGGCATGCTTGCCTGAATTGGTTGGGGAACTGAGTACAAGAGTCTAGCTGTCATGTTGCAGCTTTCTAAGACTTTGGCTAGTATTATGTTAAATTCTGGTCACCAAATTACAGGAAGGTGGAGCCTGTCCTTGGCCCATAATCCTCCATCCCTTTGTGTATTCATGTGTCTAACTAAAAGCTCCTTAATCTCCACGATCATATCTGTCCCCACCACCACCTCTGGCAGAGTGTTCCACACTCCGACCACTCTCTCTGTGAACACAATTGCCCCTCACATCTCCTTTGAACTTTCCCCCTCTCACCTTAAATACATGATCCCTAGTTTTAGACATTTCAACTCTGGGGAAGACTCTGACCGTCGACCCTATGGGTGCCTTTCAGAATTTTATAGACTTCTACCAAGTCTCCCCTCAGCCTCCACTGAAAACAGGCCCGGTTTCCCTAACCTCTGCTGAAAGCTCATACCTTCGAGTTCTTTCATTAATCAATGCACATTTCTGAATTTTAATCACTATGTTTGAGGTAAGTCATTGTCATAAACAACCACTCAACAGATGCTTTTAATAACTTAGGAGGCAATAAAATGGCTTCTCAATGCAAATATTATGACAAAATGGCTTCTAGGCTGCAAATTGACAATTCTGCTAAAAGCTGGATAAACTGGCTTTTAATTCTGCTCTAGCTGCATAATTAACTAACCACAGTCTTCTTTAACAGAGATTAGCAGACAATGCTCCCTTTACAGCACGGAAATAACTAGACTAGATAAGACATTACTGGTCTTCCTAACTGACCTTCACATGCAGGTGCACTGCCTCAGTTAGTGAGATAAGGGTGGCCTGAGTGTTGGAAAAACAAAGTTGGTTCCCAGGAAATATCAGTGGACCAAGTAACTGTCAAAAAAAAAGCAATATCATGTATTGATTGTTAGTTGTCTGAATGTACTATGTGATCACACCCTGTACCCTTCTTTAAGAAAAGTATAACAATGTTTTAAGCCATTTGTGCAGCTCCTCGGAGGAAAAAAAGTAAAAGCAAATTACTGTAGATGCTGGAATCTGAAACCAAAAGAGAAAATGTTGGAAAATCTCAGCAGGTCTGGCAGCATCTGTAAGGAGAGAAAAGAGCTGACGTTTCAAGTCTAACTGACCCTTTGTCAAAGCTGAGGAATATTGATGGTTGCAACCTCTGTATTTCTGGATGTTCTGTACTTGGCCTTATGAAGAAAATAGAGTCTTAAAGAACCAGACTGATTGTGAGTACTTATTGAGCGATCATGGAACAGTGAGACTGCCCCATCCACCATCGGGGGGTCCAGATCTTCATCTGGTGCCATGACTCAGATTCGGCACGTACGGATTGTGGACAGCGGTGTAAAAGCCTTGAGTCCTGCACTATTGAGTGTAGAGGAATCGGCCGGCCAGACGTGAGTATTTTCTCTGTTTGGTTTTCCTCTCATTCAGATAGTGGTTGACTTGACCCCTCGCTGCTTATCATCCCAGTCAGCCTGAGAAGGATCGGACTTGGGAAGAAGTCATTCAGGAAAGATTGAAAAGTAGTCGTGGTCTCCAGGGACCTGGGTACTCCCACGAACAGGTCAGGGACCTGCAGATCAGAGATCCGAATAGACTTGGGGAGTCCACTAACAGGTCAGGGACCTGCATAAGGAAGGGCTTCAAATAAGTCGGGAACTCAAATTTGGTCAAATTGGTGTTGTCTAAATTGATTTTCAAATTATTCTGTGAAAGATGAAACAAAAAAGTATCACGATATATTATAATGAGACTGTCCGGGTTTTAGAATGTCGAGAATGTTTTGCAGAAATCATTAGTCTTCTTGTTCGTTGTCGAGTTATTGATTAGTGAAAATGTTAGTTTGAGATTACCTTCTCGGTTTTATCTCTTCGGCTTGGCTTGTCTTGCTTTGCTGCTTTGTCGTGTTTGTCTGCTCTGGTTTTGCTTGGTTTGTTTTGGTGTTTGTTCTTTGTTATGAAATATAGTGCAACTCCCGCCCGCCCATTACAAACCTTTCCTTCTTTTGAAAATGAAACATCCAGTCTTCATAGCCGATATCATAGGGATGAGCGGCCTGCGCCTTCCTGAACTAGAGCCCACCCCGGGAATCAGAGTAATGTTAGTGAAGCAGGTCCTGCTCTCAAGATCAAACCAGCCCAATTTGCTTAAAATGTCCAAGGGTGATACGGATGTAAACGCAGCAAAATCTGGGAGGAGCATGAATATGAAAGGTTTCTGTTACAAGACTGAAATACATGGCTAACTATCCGACGGAAGTGATACACAATTGGAAACAAAAATTTCACCTTTGTTTAACCCTATGCTTTTGCTTTTCCAGACTGAACCATGAAGCAAGGTACAGGTAAAACCGATCATATCCAGCGCCCTCGCGATCCCGAATGCCGGCTACCAGCCCTGACAAGGTTGATTAGGACCAGGATACCCATTGGGGGCAAAACCTACCTCAGATGCCCACCCAGTGACCACTGCTCAGCAACCTTTTCCCGAGGGGACCCTGGAAATGGGAACAGGCAGGCCCCAATAATACACCAAAGTGGGGAGATAAGGAGCTGAAACCTGAATAGACTTAGGTAACTCGTTGTTGTCAAGAACAACCGCTTAACAGATGCTCTTACTAACTTCAATGCCAGTAAAATGGCTGCTCGATGCAAATAACATGACAAAATGGCTTCTAGGCTGAAAATTGACAATTCTGCTCGAACTGCATAATTCACTAATCGCAGTCTGCTTCAATAGAGATTAGCCGACAATGCTCTTTTTACAGCATGGAAATGACTAGACTAGATCTTCAATGGAACACAAAAATATGAAGGGAACAGATCAGATGGAAACAGGGAGATTGTTGCCACTGGCAGGTGCAACAACAACTAGAGGGCAGTGCCTCAATATAAAGGGGAGCAAATTTAGGACTGAGCTGAGGAGGAACCCAAAAGGTTCTGAATCTGTGGACTTCCCTGCCCAGTAAAGCAGTTGAAAGTACTTCACTGAATGTTTTAAAGGCAAAGATAGATAGATTTTTCAAAAGGAAAGGAATTAAGGATTTTGTAAGTGGAGCCGAGTCCACGAGTGGATTGACCGTGATCTTATTGAATGGTGGAACAGGCTGAGCGGGTCAGATGGTCTACTACTGCTCCGATGTGTGTTTCTTATGCTGCGAGTGGCATATTTTAAAACTTCATAACCGTCCATCGTTTTAATCTTCATAATATTTCAGGGTGAGTAACATTATGAAACCATATTAACTGCTGCTGTAAAATACACTGCGCTGAATGTTATGCAAGGATGAAATTTATTCTCTGTCATTGTGTTGTTGAAATATTGCTGTTGATATGGTTTGTAGTGAGGGGGAGTTTTCCACTTTACTGACCATATTAACTGCTGGGGGTTGCAACTGTTGCCGTATCGCAAGGGAATTTCTAGGAGTCCCCAGCTCCCAGCAAATACTTGCGTATGGGAGTGGACTGTCAGAAAATTCTGTAGTATAACATTGATCGGATTTCTGATAAAATTCTCAGTGTGAGAGAGAATTAACAATTTGAAATTTTTAAAACAGCAGGTTTCTTCTCTTATTGAACGGTGATCCATACAAATAGTCATCTTACGTAATTATCTCAATTGTAAAATATTTCCCAATCCTCGTCAGGAACCAGTATATTATTTTTCTTTACCCTTTGGTTGTCTTCAATCATGATCTACGCAGCTTAAAATTGAAGTTTGAAAGAATTAGTTTTGTCATTCTGATTGATGTTTCAAAGCATCGGTGTTTAAAATACTAAGAATACCTATATTCTGGACGCAGGTTTGCTCGGTGAGCGAGAAGGTTCATTTCCTGATGTTTCGTCACCCTACTAGGTAAAATCATCAGTGAGCCTCCGATGAAGCACTGGCGTTATGTCCCACTTTCTATTGATGTGTTTAGGTTTCCTTAGTTTGGTGATGCCATTTCCTGTGGTGATATCATTCCTTTTTCTCCCCCCAGTGGTTGGTAAATGGGATCCAATGTGTTTGTTGATAGAGTTCTGGTTGGAATGCCATGCTTCTCGTGCCGGTCTCTGTTTGGCTTGTCCTAGGATCGATGTGTTGTCCCAGTTGAAGTGGTGTCCTTCCTCATTCTGTATGTGAGGATACTGGCGAGAGAGGGTCATGTCTTTTTGTCGCCAGTTGCTGTCCATGTATCCTGGTGGTTAGTGGCATAAAATTCACTAAAGGGGAGGAAAATAACAGCAAACCATCATCCCTAGATGTCACAGTAGAGCGAACAGTCAATGGGGAACTTCAAACCAGCGTCTACAGAAGATAACAGATATGGACCGAATACCGAACGACAGAATGCAATCAGCCCAACACCACAAACGAAGCTGCATCAGAACGTTATTTCAAGGAGCCACCACACACTGCAGCACAAACGGACTAGGAAGAGCAGAGGAAAACCACCTGTCCAGCGTATTCATAAATGAAAGGGTACCCAATGGACACGGTCCACCGATGTCTCAGCAAGAAACCCAAACAAAGCAGACCAAACACGTCCAGAAACCCTCGCCACGAGCCACTCTCCCTACATCAAAGGCATCTTGGAAACAACTGCCGACGAGTCAGACACATTGGCATCAGGGTAGCCCACGAACCCACCAACACACTAAAACAACAGCTAATGAACTTAAAGGACCCTGATCGGACAACAAGCAAAACGAACATCATTCACAAAATACCTTGCAAGGACTGTATGAAACACTACGTTGGACAAACAGGTGGAAAACTAACCTCCAGACACACGGACATCAACGAGCCGCAGATGGACCACGTTGGTTTCAGTTCTTCAGGACTTAAAAGATGAGAGATGGAACAAACCATCCAGACCTTTCTCAATACATAATTTCAGTTGCAACAACACAGTAAATTTTTGCTATAAATTCTGTGTCTTATGACCTTATTGTCCACAACCACCTCATGAAGGAGCAGTGCTCTGAAACCTCGTGTTACCAATACTCCTGTTGTCCTATAAGCTGGTATTGTGTGACTTTTAACTTTGTCCCAACACCAGCGTCTCAAATATCTCTGGGCTGGGGGACCTCCTTCTGAGGCATTTTGACCTCAATGTCTCCATCCCTCCGTGGGACAGACCCACCCCCCCCACACACACCCCCCCCCCACACCCCCCCCCACCCACACACACACACACCCCCACACACACACACCCCCCACACACACCCCCCCCCACACACACCCCCCCCCCCCACCACACACACCCCCCCCACCCCCCCCCACACACACACACACACACACACACCCCACACACACACCCCCCCCACACACACACACCCCCCACCCCCCACACACACACCCCCCACCCCCCCCCACACACACACCCCCCCCCACCACACACACACACACCCACCCCCCACCGCCCACACACACCACCCCCCACCACCGCCCCCCCACACACACCCACCCCCCAACCGCCCCCCACACACCCACCCCCCACCGCCCCCCACACACACACACACACACACACCCCCCCACACACACACCCACCCACCCCCCACACACACCCACCCCCCACCACCCCCCACACACCACCCCCCACCCGCCCCCCACACACCCACCCCCCACCCCCCCCACACACACCCCCCCACCCCCCCCACACACACACACACACACCCCCACACACCCACCCCCCACCGCCCCCACACACCCACCCCCCCACCGCCCCCCCCACACCACCCCCCCACCCCCCCCACACACACACACACACCCCCCACACACCACCCCCCACCCTCCCCCCACACACCCACCCCCCCACCCCCCACACACCCACCCCCCACCCCCCCCCCACACACACCACCCCCCACACACACACACCCCCCCCCCCCCACACACCCACCCCCCCACACACACACACCCACCCCCCCCACACACACCCACCCCCCCCACACCCCCCCCCCACACACACCCACCCCCCCCCACACACCACCCCCCCACACACACACCCCCCCCCCCCCACACCCACCCCCCCCCCCCCCCCCCCCCCACCCCCCCCCACACCCACCCCCCCCCCCACCCCACACCCACCCCCCCCCACACCCCCCCCCACCCCCCCCCCCACCACCCCCCCACCCCCCCCCGACCCCCTCCCCCCCCCCCTCCCAACCCCCCCACCCCTCCCCCCCCACCCCCACCCCACGAGCCCCCCCCCCCGCCCCCC
>NC_092785.1:41254862-41397362 GCF_047496795.1 Chiloscyllium punctatum
ATGTTTTATTGCTCAAACTATCAATGATCAACAGGTCATAACTGAAAGCTGCAAGGACTGTAAGCAGTAACAACAAATTCACTCCCCACAAGATTACACTGAACAGGGCCACAACAGGGCACAATGTTCAGCGTTTACACTCTGGCAGTGTAGAGGGAGTTTTATTATGTATCAGACCATGTGCTGTCCTGGTCCTGGGAGAGTTTAATGGGGTCAGTAATCAGGGAGACTCACTCTCTACCTAACCCCGTGCTGCCCGTGTCCTGGGAGGGTTTGATGGGGGACAGTGTCGAGGCAGCTTTACTCTGTATCTAACCCCGTGCTGTTCGTGTTCTGGGAGTGTTTGATCGGGGACAGTGTAGAGGGAGCTTTACTCTGTATCTAACCCCGTGCTGTCCCTGTCCTGGGAGTGTTTGATCGGGGACAGTGTAGAGGGAGCTTTACTCTGTATCTAACCCCGTGCTGTCCCTGTCCTGGGAGTGTTTGATGGGGGACAGTGTAGAGGGAGCTTTAATCTGTATCTAAACCCCTGCTGTCCCTGTCCTGGGAGGCTGGACAGTATCGAGGGAGCTTCAATTTCAATTTCAGCGAGTAGAGGGTGCTACCCTCTTTATTATTGCATTAATGAAGTGTTGTGCTCTGTTGAGAGGGTGAGATGTCCCTGTCTATCTCCCTCCTGGCTGCAGTGACTAACTCTGACTAACCTGGTGCTTGGTCCGAACTGTACGATAAAGAGGATGTTGGTTGTACTCAGTGCCTGTCCCTGGTGAGACTCTGTGGTACTTCCTGACTGTGAGGGACCTCCACTGTACGATAAAGAGGATGTTGGTTGTACTCAGTGCCTGCCCCGGTGAGACTCTGTGGTACTTCCTGACTGTGAGGGACCTCCACATTACTCTCGGTCGGACAGACACCAGGGTATGTTCACATTGCAGGACCTGCTGACCCACAACCCCGTGTCTAATCCAAGGATGCCTTAAACCAAACTTAATTCAGTCCCACCTCCAAAATTGTTGGCGCGGGACTGGAAACTTCCCCAATTCCACAGCGTCCCAAACTGTCCTGTGTCCAAGAGCTCCTCACCCTTAGAGCAGCCTGTCCCTCTCCCCCGTCACATACCCTTCACATGGAGCTGGATCGCAACCCAGTCAGTGAGTTTCCCATCCTGGGAGGTCACCTCACACGTGTATGTCCCACTGTCATATGGAAACACCTTCTTCATGTAGAGACCATTTGGTATAGAGGCAACCTGATCATTCTCGGGCCCTGTGAGAGAAGAACAGTCAACACGTGTCTGAAAGAGAGAGAGAGGGGGGAGAGACAGGATAGAGAGGGACGGTGGGGGAGAGAGACAGGATGGGAGAGATGGACAGGGGAGAGAGAGAGAGAGAGAGAGAGAGAGAGACAGCGGGATAGAGGGAGAGCCGGGGGGGGAGAGAGAGAGACAGGAAGAGGAAAAGAGACGGGGGAGGGGGAGAGAGACAGATGGGGGAGAGAGACAGGGGAGAAAGACAGGGTGAAGAGACAGACGTAGGGGAGAGAGAGAGAGACAGGGGGTAGAGAAGGACTGACGGGAGAGAGAGAGACAAAGGGGAGAGAGAAATAGACACGGAGAGAGAGAGAGAGAGGGAGATGGGGAGGGAGATGGTGGAGAGAGACAGGGAGTGAGAGACAGGGTGAAAGAGAGAGACGGGAGTGGAGAAAGGCAGGGAGAGAGAGAGAGAGACAGGAGGACAGAGATGGGGAAGATAGCAGTAAGGGAGGGGGAGAGAGAGAGAGAGAGAGAGAGAGAGGGAGAGACAGGAGGACAGAGATGGGGAAGATAGCAGTAAGGGAGAGAGAGAGAGAGAGAGAGAGAGAGGGGGGGAGAGAGAGAGAGAGGGAGATGGTGGAGAGAGACAGGGAGTGAGAGACAGGGTGAAAGAGAGAGACGGGAGTGGAGAAAGGCAGGGAGAGAGAGAGAGAGAGAGACAGGAGGACAGAGATGGGGAAGATAGCAGTAAGGGAGAGAGAGAGAGAGAGAGAGAGGGAGAGACAGGAGGACAGAGATGGGGAAGATAGCAGTAAGGGAGAGAGGGGAGAGAGAGAGAGAGAGAGAGATGGGGGAGAGAGAGAGAGAGAGAGAGAGAGAGAGAGAGAGAGAGAGAGAGCCGGGGGGGGGGGGGGGGTGGGAAAGAGACACGGGACGAGAGAGAGAGAGAGAGACAGGGTGAAGAGAAAAAGAGAGACGATGTGGGGAAAGAGATGGCGAGAGAGAGGCAGGAGAGGAGAGAGGGTCAGGAGGGGAGAGAGAGACGGGGAGAGAAAGATAGTGGAGAGAGAGAGGCGCAGGGGTGAGAGAGAGGCGCCAGGGAGAGAGAGAGAGCGAGAGGCAGGAGGGGAAAGAGGTGGGAGGGGCAGAGAAAAGAGAGTGAAAGGGAGAGAGGGAAGGTGGGGGTGTGAAAGTAAGAGGGAGAGAGAAATAGGGAGCCTGAGATGGAGGAGGGAGTGAGAAAGAGAGAGAGAGAGGACGTGAGAAGGATGAAATGCGAAAGTGATAGAGAGAAACGACGGTGAGAATGAAAAAGTTGAGAGAAAGCCAAGAGGGATCAAATAAGAGGAGAGAGAGACTAGACAAGAGGATGTGGTGTGTGTGAGAGGGTGGGCGGGGTTGGTGGTGGTGGCAGGGGAGGGGGGGGGGGGAAGGGAGAGAGAGAGAGAGAGAGAGAGAGAGAGAGAGAATGCGACAGATCAGCAGAGAGAAAATGGAAGAGAGAGAGAGAGAGACATGAGGGAAGAGAGAAACGGCAAGGGGGGAGGGGAAAGATACCGAAATAGAAACAAATGAAGGGAGATAGAGAGAGAGAGTGTGAGGAAAAACAACAGAGAGAGGGGTTTGAGGGACCAAGGAGAAAGGGAGATTGGGCAGAGAGTGAGTGAGTGAGAGAGGGAGAGAAAGAGAGTGATAGAGAGAGAAAGACATGATAAGGGGCAGTGACAGACAGAATGAGTGCGATTGTCACAGACAGAGCTGGAGATAACAGCTTGCCCTGACCAGATGCCCCACAGTTTGTGAAAGGATTGTGACAGAGACAGACTCACGTGTTAGACTGTTGTCCAAGGCCAGTACATCGGCAGAATCAGCCGTTTGGATCAACTTCCAATTGATGTCAGGGATCATTCCATCCTCAAGTGAGAACAGGCGCGTAAATTCTGCAGCAGGAGGGGGTGTAACAGAGATAAGGTCACATCTGCAGAAATGCAGCTCATATTGGTGTCCAGTTGAGGGGGGCACAGTGGCTCAGTGGTTGGCACTGCTGCCTCTCAGCGGCTGAGACCTGGGTTAAATCCCATTCTTGGGGGGACTGTCTGTGTGGGAGTTTGCACATTCTCCCCTTGTCTGCGTGGGTTTCCTCCAGGTGCTTCAGTTTCCCCCCATGGTCTGAAGATTACCCATAAATTACCCAGAGTTCCCAGGGATGTGCAGGTTAGGGTGGATTGGCCATGCTAAATTACCCCATAGTGTTCAGGGATGTGCAGGTTAGGGTGGATTGGCCATGCTAAATTACCCATAGTGTTCAGGGATGTGCAGGTTAGGGTGGATTGGCCATGCTAAATTACCCATAGTGCTCAGGGATGTGTAGGTTAGAGTGGATTGGCCATGCTAAATTACCCATAGTGCTCAGGGATGTGTAGGTTAGGGTGGATTGGCCATGTTAAATTACCCCATAGTGCCCTGGGATGTGCAGGTTAGGGTGGAGTGGCCATGCTAAATTACCCATAGTGTTCAGGGATGTGCAGGTTAGGGTGGATTGGCCATGCTAAATTACCCATAGTGCTCAGGGATGTGCAGGTTAGAGTGGATTGGCCATGCTAAATTACCCATAGTGCTCAGGGATGTGTAGGTTAGGGTGGATTGGCCATGTTAAATTACCCCATAGTGTTCAGGGATGTGTAGGTTAGGGTGGATTGGCCATGCAAAATTACCACATTGCCCAGAGATATATAGGTTAGGTGCATCAGTCAGCTGTAAATGTAGAGTAATATGGGAGGGGAATGAGTCTGGGTGAGTTACTCTTCAGAGGGTCAGTGTGGACTTGTTCGGTTGAAGGGCCTGTTTCCACACTGCAGGGATTCAATGATTCAGAACTTCAATCCTCCAATAGCTCCCACTCACTAGGCCTTCGCAGGACGAGGTTACAGAGACAGTGAAGGGGTGTAGGGGCTGGAGGGGGTTACAGAGATAGGGGGGCGGGGTGTAGGGGCTGGAGGGGTGTTACAGAGATAGGGAGGGGGTGTAGGGGCTGGAGGGGGTTACAGAGATAGGGGGGCGGGGTGTAGGGGCTGGAGGGGGTTACAGAGATAGGGAGGGGGTGTAGGGGCTGGAGGGGGTTACAGAGATAGGGAGGGGGTGTAGGGGCTGGAGGGGGTTACAGAGATAGGGAGGGGGTGTAGGTGCTGGAGGGGGTTACAGAGATAGGGAGGGGGTGTTGGGGCTGGAGGGGGTTACAGAGATAGGGAGGGGGTGGAGGGGCTGGAGGGGGTTACAGAGATAGGGAGGGGGGTGTAGGGGCTGGAGTGGGTTACAGAGATAGGGAGGGGGTGTAGGGGCTGGAGGGGGTTATAGAGATAGGGAGGGTGTGTAGGGGCTGGAGGGGGTTACAGAGATCGGGAGAGGGTGTAGGGGCTGGAGGGGGTTACAGAGATAGGGAGGGGGTGTAGGGGCTGGAGGGGGTTGCAGAGATAGGGAGGGGTGGAGGGGCTGTAGTGGGTTACAGAGATAGGGAGAGGGTGTAGGGGCTGGGGGGGGTTACAGAGATAGGGTGGGGGTGTTGGGGCTGGAGGAGGTTACAGAGATTGGGAGAGTTAGAGCGACAGAGGAAGCTTCAGGGATACGGAGGGTTATAAATTCCAGAGGGGGTAACTGAGACTGTGATGGGGTCCCATTCACAGAAACACATCGTGAAAAGCTGCCTCTTCATCAAGCACTCTCAGGACATGGATAGCACAGGTTCAGATGCAGAGTAAAGCTCTCTCTGCACTGTCCCCATCAAACACTCCCAGGACAGGGACAGCACGGGGTTAGATACAGAGTAAAGCTCTCTCTACACAGTCCCCATCACTCACTCCCAGGACAGGGACAGCACGGGGTTAGATACAGAGTAAAGCCCTCTCTACACTGTCCCGATCACTCACTCCCAGGACAGGGACAGTACAGGGTTGAAGTGTCTGCTACATTCTGTTGAGATCAGTCCTCTATTTCTTGACAGCACCTCCGAGTGAACCTTTCTCTGTGACCGCTGATAATCCCATCATCACCATAAATCATGGAACACGTAAGTGAGACATTGGTGTGAGAACTATTGCAGGGTTTGAGTGGTGGGGGGGAGGAGGGAGAGGGAGTGCTGGTAGAGAGCCATATTGGTGAGGATCACAGCACACAGCCCCATCTCTGTAACCTCTGCCAACCCCTCAATCTCTGCACCCCTCCCTATCTCTAACCTCCTCCAGCCCCTACACCCCCTCCCTATCTCTGTAACCCCCTCCAGCCCCTCCACCTCTCCCTATCTCTGTAACCCCCCTCCAGCCCCAATACCTCTCCCTATCTCTGTAACCCTGTAACTCACTGGCATCCCACCCCTGCCTACCGTTGTGTTGGGTGCCAGTGCGGCATTGTCTCTGTATTGCCTTTGGGTGATATTAATTCCCTTCTCTCCTTCCTCCAGCCGCTGACCTTCTGTGCCGTCACTCGCCTGACTTTGGGCCTAACCCTGACGTGGCGTGGCTATTCACAAAGCAAGATGGTTCCAGAGAAATGGTGTACTTCAAAGGCCAGTTGTCTGGTAGGTCGTTCTCCTTCGTGATTCCCGTCCATATGCTTCTCCCATAACTCCCTCCGTGTTGGTCTCCCTGAACCCACAATGAGCTGTTTAACAGTAAGAGAGTGAGACACGCTCTGTACATTCTCCCTCTCCCATAACACCCAAGGAACCTGTGGGAGTTTCCAACAACATAAAACCCCGACAGTGTGGAAACAGTGTAGCCCAACAGCCCAACAACTCCACACTGAACCTTCGAAAATCATCCCAACCATCCCCATCCCTGTATTCCCCATGGCCAATCCACCCTAACCTAAACATCCCTGAAGACTATGGGGTAATTTAGCATGACCAATCCACCCTAACCTGCACATCCCTAAGCACTATGGGGTAATTTAGCATGGCCAATCCACCCTAACCTACACATCCCTGAACACTATGGGGTAATTTAGCATGGCCAATCCACCCTAACCTACACATCCCTGAACACTATGGGGTAATTTAGCATGGCCAATCCACCCTAACCTACACATCCCTGAACACTATGGGGAAATTTAGCATGGCCAATCCACCCTAAAATGCAAATCTGTGGACTGTGGGATGAAATTGGTGCACCGGGTAGAAACTCACACAGACATGGGGAAAATGTGCAAACTCCATGCGGACAGTCTCACAAGGTTGGGGGGGGCGTTGGTGGGAGGCGGGGGGCAGCAGGGCCCTGGCACCGTGAGGCAGCAGGGCTAACCACTGAGATACTGAGCTGCCAACATGGTAGGCCAAATGTGGCACCATTTATATTGTCACTTCCAACCTTAAAACAAAATGGAGCCTGGATATTGTAGATACAGCTTCACAGCTGCCTGGAACCTCTAAAATATTACATTGCTCAGGTAATGAAATGTCTGAGTTAACAAGTTTCCTTAAGTAGAGTGCCATGCATCAGGTGACCTGGCTGTGATGGAGTACGGGAACTTTATTCCATCTGTGACCATAACCATGAGTGTATCTGTGAGACTGGAGAAAACATCCCCCTTTCTCTCAAAGGCTACAATCCATCCCAACTAATGGCTGTCCTTCAGCACATCTTGTTCACTCATTCATTGTTCAGCAAGTTTCATTCTTTTACTCACTCGTGGGACGGTACCATCGCTGGTGTTTATCACATCCCTTGTTGCCCTAGTTACAAGTTAACATGGGATTTTAAAGTCCAACACAGTGTCATAGAGCTGTACAGGACGGAAACAGACCCTTCGCTCCAACTCGTCAATGCCAGCCAGATATCCTAAATTAATCTAATCCCATTTTCCAGCACTTGGCCGATATCTCTCCAAATCCTTCCTATACATGTACCCATCCAGATGCCTTTTAAATATTGGCATTGCTCCAGCCTTTCTCTGGCAGCTTATTCCATTCACACACTAGCCTCTGCGTGATAAAGTTGCCCCTCAGGTCCCTTTTAAATCTTACCCTTCTCACCCTAAATCTATGCCCTCTTGTTATGGACACACCCACCCCAGGGAAATCCCCTTGTCTATTTATCCTATCCATGCCCCCCATGATTTTATAAACCTCTATAAGGTCACCCCTCAGCCTCCGACCCTCTCGGGAAAACAGCCCCAGCCTGTTCAGCCTCTCCCTGTAGCTCAAACCCACCAACCCTGGCAACATCCTTGTAAATCTTTTCTGAACCGTTTAAAGTTTCCCAACATCTTTCCGATAGGAAGGAGACCAGAATTGCACGCAATATTTCAACAGTGGCCTAACCAATGTCCTGTACAGCCGCAACATGACCTCCCAACTCCTGTACTCAATGCTCTGACCAATAAAGGAAAGCATACCAAACGCTGCCTTCACTATCCTATCGACCTGGGACTCCACTTTCAAGGAGCTATGAACCTGCACTCCAAGGTCTCTTTGTTCAGCAACACTCCCTCGGACCTTACCATTAAGTGTATTAGTCCTGTTAAGATTTGCTTTTCCAAAATGCAGTACCTCACTTTGATCTAAATTAAACTCCATTTGCCACTTCTCAGTGTATTAGCTCATCCGTCAAGATCCCTTTGTAATCTGAGGTAACCTTCTTCGCTGTCCACTACATTCCAATTTTGGTATCATCCACAAACTTACTGACCATATCTCCTGTGTTCATACCCAAATCATTTATATAAATGATGAAAAGCACTGGACCCAGCACCAATCCTTGTGGCACACCATTGGTCACAGGCCTCCATTGTCTCCTACCTTGGAACCAGTTGGTATCCAAATGGCTAGTTGTCCCTGTATGTTGTGTGATCGACAGTGAGACCGATCCTCTGTATCTGTCACAGACCTTGTTGCTTTCCCGACCCTGGCAGCGATAGTGACAGCACATCATTGTGACTTCAATTGTTACTGTCTCCGTTCTTAAGGATAATGGCCTTTCACTTCCCCAGCAACTCTCTGCTGAAGGATTGAACAGGTTCAGAGACAATGATGAACTCAATCACTCTCTGCAGGAGTGGAATGTAATCTGCTGCTGGACCTGTTTGAGATCTCCTGCCACCGTTAACAGCGGATCCCTCCTTCTTGTTCTCTCTCCATCCTTTTCAGTTTATTACAAAAAGCAGATCCAAAGATTTCCCTGGGGTCTGCGTATCAACGTGACCAGGGTAAGGGACAGTGGGATTTACAAATGCATGGTGTGGACCCAGGACGGGAGTCACCTTGGTGAGACTGAAATCACTCTCAACGTGAAACGTAAGTGATGGGGGTGGTGTGTGGGTGGGCATGGGGGAAGGTGCAGGAACTGAGGTGATTGAAGCTGCTCCATTTTTGTGACATCGATAGCAAGAAGTGAGCTCGAGAGTCATAGAGTTTTAGAGCACGGAAACAGACCCTTCGGTCCAACACGTCCATGCCGACCAGATATCCCAAACTAATCTAGTCCCATCTGCCAGCACTTGGTCCATATCCCTCTCTTGCATTCACACAAACAATCTCTCACATGAACACACCCTTTTTGTGTTACTGCTCCCAATTTAACATTTGATCACGTGGTTGACCTTGTCTTCAGTCTAACATCCAACAAGTGTCACTTCACATCTCACGTTATTTCAGTTCTGCTGAAATTTCAGCAGATTCCCCATGTTTACACTATCCCTATTGAAAACTGCAGGGCAGGTAGAGAATGGTGTTCGATACAGAGTAAAGCTCCCTCGAAACTTCAGCATTTTAAATATCCCGCCGTGTTCAGTGTGGGATTGGGTATTGATTAAATCACCCACTTCCCCATCCTGTCCCCATCAAACATACTCAAGACAGCTCCATCGCTGGGTTAGAGAGAGAGTATGTGTCCCTTTACACTTTCCCATCTGAATCTCCCCGAGTCTGGGGAGAATGGGTTCAGGTACAGAGTAAAGATCCCTCTACACTGAGAGGGTGCTGGAAAATCTCAGCAGGTCTGGCAGCATCTATAAGGAGAGAAGTAAGCTGACGTTTCGAGTCTAACGTATCCTTTGTCAAAGCTGGTGAGTTGAAGGAGAAGATGTTGAGAGAGAGGACACGTTCAGCCAGGCGGAGGAGAGTGGTGGTGGATGGAGATTGTTCGGGCCTCTTTTTGAGACAGAAGTGAAGAGCTTTCAAGCCATCTTGGTGTGGGATGGAGGTAATTTGCTTTTCTCTCTCTACACTGTCCCATCAAACACTCCCAGGACAGGGCCATCATAGGGTTAGATACAGAGTGAAATTTATCGATTATTTATCTATTACTCCCCCTCCCCCATCCCCATTAAAAACATTCCCCTAGAGTCTGAGTACTCCAGAGGGAGTTGACACAGCACATCACCAGGGGTAGAAACATCTGTGTTGTCCCTTGTAGGGTTAAAACAACAACTGGGGTCCGTGGTATCCCAGATTCTACGGATGTTCCTTAATGGCGATCAGTTCGGGATGAGCATTGCAGACGCACGGGCTCCTTTTACAACAGAGAGGTGTGCTTCCTGTACAGTGTCATACTTCAAGGGGTCGGAGATGTGATGGAGGAGGAGAGCTCTATCCCCTCAGCTGTGATGCTGTGACAACACCACAAGACACAACAGTCTTGTAATTCCTTCCCTTGACTTGTTACGTTACCCGTCCCTTGGCCAGTGCACACGATAAACCCGCCTTGTGTAAGCTGAACAGCCATGTGTCTCCCTGCACTAATATCTCAGTGTTTCCTGTGGGATATTGTTTGCCCCTCAAGAGTCTTGAGCTGACGTCCTGTGTCCCATCTCCGTCCGGCCGTCTCCTCCTGTACTTCTTTTAAATTTCAGGCCATCTCTCAGGAACGTTCTGGATCATCTCCAGCAGTTTCCGATTGGTGAACATCGATCCCCATAGTGTGGAAGCAGGCCATTCGGCCCAATAAGTCCATACCGACCCTTTGAAGAGTAACCCACCCATACACATTCACCCACCATTCTCCATTTACGCCTGACTAAAGCACCTAAACTAGAACACGATGGGGTAATTTAGCATGGCCAATCCACCCTAACCTGCACCTCCCTGAGCACTATGGGTAATTTAGCATGGCCAATCCACCCTAACCTACACATCCCTGAACACTATGGGGTAATTTAGCATGGCCAATCCACCCTAACCTGCACATCCCTGAACACTATGGGTAATTTAGCATGGCCAATCCACCCTAACCTGCACATCCCTGAACACTATGGGTAATTTAGCATGGTCAATCCACCCTAACCTACACATCCCCAAACACTATGGGGTAATTTAGCATGGCCAATCCACCCTAACCTACACAACCCTGGGCACTATGGGTAATTTAGCATGGCCAATCCACCCTAACCTGCACATCCCTGAGCACTATGGGGTAATTTAGCATGGCCAATCCACCCTAACCTGCACATCCCTGAGCACTATGGGGTAATTTAGCATGGCCAATCCACCCTAACCTGCACATCCCTGAGCACTATGGGGTAATTTAGCATGGCCAATCCACCCTAACCTACACATCCCTGAGCACTATGGGTAATTTAGCATGGCCAATCCACCCTAACCTACACATCCCTGAGCACTATGGGGTAATTTAGCATGGCCAATCCACCCTAACCTGCACATCCCTGAACACTATGGGGTAATTTAGCATGGCCAATCCACCTTAACCTACACATCCCTGAGCACTATGGGGTAATTCAGCATAGTCCATCCACACTAACCTGCACATCTTTGGATTGTGGGAGGAAACAGGAGCACTCGGAGGAAACCAATGCAGACACGGGGAGAATGTGCAAAGCTGGAAATGTGTTGCTGGAAAAGTGCAGCAGGTCAGGCAGCATCCAAGGAGCCGGAGTAGCGACGTTCCGGGCATGAGCCCTTCTTCAGGAATTCTTCAGCCCTGGAGAAGGGCTCATGCCCGAAACGTCGATTCTCCTGTTCCTTGGATGCTGCCTGACCTGCTGCACTTTTCCAGCAACACATTTTTCAGCTCTGATCTCCAGCATCTGCAGTCCTCACTTTCTCCTCGGGGAGAATGCGCAAACTCCACATCAGACTCGGGGCGAATGCGCAAACTCCACATCAGACTCGGGGCGAATGCGCAAACTCCACATCAGACACGGGGAGAATGCGCAATCTCCACATCAGACACGGGGAGAATGCGCAAACTCCACATTAGACACGGGGAGAATGCGCAAACTCCACATCAGACACGGGGAGAATGCGCAAACTCCACATCAGACACGGGGAGAATGCGCAAACTCCACATCAGACACGGGGAGAATGCGCAAACTCCACATCAGACACGGGGAGAATGCGCAAACTCCACATCAGACAGTCACCGGAGCTGAAACCAAACTCAGCTGCCTGGGGCAGTGAGACTGCAGTGCTAACCATTGTGTTACGGTGCCAAGTTAAAGTAGCTCTTCACCCTGTCTCTGGGCAACATGGAGCAAACTCCCGTTCAAAATGGCTTCACTTGGTCCCACAGCACCATCATGTTTGGATCACTGTGTCCAAACCCACCCCTTCCTCATTCCGCACACCATCTGCCCTCTGTGTCAACTATTTGCCCCTCGAGTCTTTTTTCAAATCTCACCTTAAAAATGTCCCCCCTCATCTTGAAACCCTCGCATCCTCGGGAAAAGGCAATGACCTCTCGCCCTGTCTGTACCCTTCGTGGTGGTTCTACGTATTCCTCAGTGGCAGAATATTGAGTTTGCTTAATCTGTACTGAAACTGTGTGGAAATCCAGTAAACATCTGGACAATTGCAGGTTTGGGGCTGGCAAGGGGCAAGTAACATTGATGCCACACGAGTGCCAGGCCAGGACCAGCTCCAAGAAGGGAGAGTCTAACAGTTGCTCTCTGACATTAAAGATCCAGACTCAGTCAGACGCTGGGGGTGTGATGTCTGTGTTTAACTTCATGGGGTGCATTGAGCATGTTGGAGACAACACGGGGTTTTAACAGCTGCAACGTGGTCACACGTGCTCAGTTTCCAAGGAACGTTAGGTACAAGATGCTGTTGTTCAGACAGGGATGGTCTACAGGCTACAGGTACCATCGAGGCCATTAATGAATACCCGCAGGAGGGAGAGAAGACACAGAGGTCTCAGACAGGAGACTGCATTGACATATCCTGACAAATACTGTGGACACCATCAGATTGGGCAGAACTCCAACACCATTAAAGATTCAGAACCCATGACCATAAACATCCAACAGGATCTTAGGAATCATTCCAGACATGAAGATCTTCAATGATGTGGATCAACTGGAGAGCTTGGGAATGTCTTTCTTGGAGGAGAAGGTTCCAAAGAGATTTGATCGGGGTGTTGGGAACCATGAGGTGAGGTGAGAGTGACCGCCCTTGACATGATTCGACCGAGTGTGGCATCACAGAGCCCTGGGAAATCTAGAATCAATGGGTATCGGGGGGGCAAACTCTCCACTGGTTGGGGTCAGACCTGGCACAGGGCAAGATGGTTGTGGTTGTTGGAGGGTCAGTCATCTCAGCTCCAGGACATCTCTGCAGGAGTCCCTCAGGGTAGTGTCTTAGGCCCCAACCTTCTTCATCTGCTTCATCAATGACCTTCCCTCCATCAAAAGGTCCGAAGTGGGAATGTTCACTGATAATTACAGTGTTCAGTGATTCCTCAGACACTGAAGCAGTCCATGTTCAAATGCAACAAGATCTGGACAATATCCAGGCTTGGGCTGACAAGTGGCAAGTAACATCTGTGCCACACAAATGCCAGGCTATGACCCTCTCTAATAAGAGACATTCCAACTATTAATACCACGACAATGACTGAATCCCCTACGATTAGCATCCAGGGGGTTACCATTGACCAAAAACACAACTGGATTTGATAGATATATAAATGCAGAGGCCACAAGAGCAGGTCAGAGGCTGGGAATCCTGCAGCGAGTAACTCCCCTCCTGACTCTCCCCCCAAAGCCTGTCCACCATCTGCAAGGCACAGGTCAGGAGGGTGAGGGGAATACTCCCCACTTGCCCCTGGATGGGGGCAGCTCCAACAACACTCAAGAAGCTCGACCCCATCCAGGGACAAAGCAGCCCCCACACACCCCACCCCCCCCCCCCCGCGGGATTAGACCCACACCCACAAACATCCCCTCCCTCCCCCCACCGATGCGCAGTAGCAGCAGTGTATACCATCGCCAAGATGCCCTGCATAAATTCACCAAAGATCCTCAGGCAGCACCTTCCAAACCCACGGCCACTTCCATCCAGAAGGACAAGGGGCAGCAGATACATGGGAACACCATCTACCACTCCCCCACCACCCCCCCCCCCCCCCCCACCCCCACCCCACCCCACCCCACAAGTTCCCCTCTGAGCCATTCCCCATCCTGACTTGGAAATATATCGTCGTTCCTTCAGTGTCACTGGGTCAGAGTCCTGGAATCCCCTCCCTCAGGGTGTTGTGGGTCTACCCACAACATATGGGCTGCAGCGGTCCAAGAAAGCTGCTTACCCCCACCTTCTCAAGGGGGCAGCTAGGGATGGGGCTATCAGTGTGGATCGGCCAGTGATACCCTCCATAAAGCATTTAAAAGGCAGCTGGATGGGTTTGTGAATAGGAAGCATTCAGAGGGATATGGGCCAAGTACTGGCAAATGGGACTAGATTAATTGAAGATATTGGGTCGGTATGGACAAGTTGGGCCGAAGGGCCTGTTTCCTTGCTGTATGTCTCTATGACTCTGTCTACAGGGGACAGGTATAGGTCAGTGAGTGTCTGAAAAAGCCAGCACAGACATAATCCAGAGTCTACAGCATGGGAACAGGCCCATCAGGGCCCATGTGGGTGGCACGGTGGCACAGTGGTTAGCACTGCTGCCTCACAGCGCCTGAGACCCGGGTTCAATTCCGGCCTCAGGCGACTGACTGTGTGGAGTTTGCACGTTCTCCCCGTGTCTGCGTGGGTTTCCTCCCACAGTCCAAAGATGTGCAGGTCAGGAGAATTGGCCATGCTAAATTGCCCGTAGTGTTAGGTAAGGGGTAGATGTAGATGTAGGGGTAGGGGTATGGGTGGGTTACGCTTCAGCGGGGCGGTGTGGACTTGTTGGGCCGAAGGGCCTGTTTCCACACTGTAAGTAATCTAATTTAATCTTATCTAATCAGCACGAACTGCCCATACTGTCCCGTGTTCACAATTAATCTCGACCCATTTCCCAGCGTTTGGTCCATATCCCTCCCCCCTGAACCCATCCATGTCCCTGTCTCAATGTTTCTTCAATGATGAAATTGTACTCGCTTCCACGACAAAGTTCCAGACCCTCACCACTCTCTGTATGAAAACATTGTCCCCTCTGATCCCTTTTTATATTTCTCCCCTTAAACCTGTCCCCTCTAGATTTAGACTCCCCGACAATGGGGGAAAGCTAACTGCCTTACCTACGCCTCTCATGGTTTTATAGACCTCTGTCAGGTTGCCCCCTCAGTCTCTGACGCCCCAGGGATAAAAGCCCCAGCCTAACCAGCCTCTCCTTTTAACTCAAACCCTCCAATCCAGGCCGCATCTTAGTAAATCTTTTCTGCACTCTTTCTAGTTTAATCATCTCCTATCTATAGTCGGGTGACCAGAACTGTACGCAGTATTCCAAATGTGGTCTCATCAATGTCTAGTTCAAAGATGAACCAACTCCTGTACTCGATGATGAAATGCTGGAACAGTCCCATGTGGGAGTCTAAAGGCTCAATCAGGTTACACATCCTCACTGGAACCTTTTGTGATATTAAGAGAGTGAGGAACTAGCAAATGGAGTAACATTCAGGAGTGAAATTCAGAAAGGTGTCTTCTAATAAGGAACAATCCAGAAACTTCTATTGGCTCCATTACAGGACCTGCAGATCAGCAGCCAATTAAAGTGGCCCGTTCAGTTGACCAATCCCCTCAGACTGTCCGCCATGGCTGAGACAGCCTTGACCAATCCAAAGTGTCGTTCTTGGCACGTCACCCCCTCTCCCCTTAGCCATTTGGCTCAGCCAATCTCTTAATGAGCCAGTGCCAACTCATGGGCCGTGCTGACGGCCAATGGAGGAAGGACATGGGAAAGGTGGGAAGGGAGGGCCCAGGTGAACAGGATGGCCAATGAGAGGCGGGCAGGATTTGGGGCTGGTGCAGCTAATGGCAGGAGGGTTTCCTGTGTGGAGGTGAGGTGTCTCAGTGCAGGGAGAGACATGGCTGTGGTCAGACCCTGTCAGAATCACAGTGTCCTTCAGCTTCTGGTGCTGTTGTTACTGTTACAGCAAGGTGAGTACCGGTCAGACTGGAGTCAGACTGATGGAGGGAGCCCAACGCTGAAGGGAGGGAGATGGAGAGAGGGCAGGGAGATAGGAGGAGAGGGCAGGGAGACAGGGGGAGAGGGCAGGGAGACAGGGGGAGAGGGCAGGGAGACAGGGGGAGGGGGCAGGGGGAGAGGGCAGGGAGACAGGGGGAGAGGGCAGGGAGACAGGGGGAGAGGGCAGGGAGACAGGGGGAGGGGGCAGGGGGACCGGGGGAGAGGGCAGGGGGACCGGGGGAGAGGGCAGGGAGACCGGGGGAGGGGGCAGGGAGACAGGGGGAGAGGGCAGGGAGACAGGGGGAGAGGGCAGGGAGACAGGGGGAGGGGGCAGGGAGACAGGGGGAGAGGGCAGGGAGACAGGGGAGAGAGGGCAGGGAGACAGGGGGAGAGGGCAGGGAGACAGGGGGAGGGGGCAGGGAGACGGGGGAAGAGGGCAGGGAGACAGGGGGAGAGGGCAGGGAGACAGGGGGAGGGGGCAGGGAGACAGAGAGATGGGGATGGAGAAAGCAAGGTACAGGACAAAATGGAAAAGACTGAAAGAGCAGATGGAGGTGAAAAGAGAGATCCCTGGGGATAGGTTTGAGAGGGAGATTGAGATGGGAGTAAGGATTGAGAGGGAAAGATGTAATTTCTGATGGGCTTACCCTTCAACAGTGCAGCACTCCGTCATTACTGACCCTCCGACAGTGCGGCCCTCCCTCAGGACTGACCCTCCGACAGTGCGGCCCTCCCTCAGGACTGACCCTCCGACAGTGCGGCCCTCCCTCAGGACTGACCCTCCGACAGTGCGGCCCTCCCTCAGGACTGACCCTCCGACAGTGCGGCCCTCCCTCAGGACTGACCCTCCGACAGTGCGGCCCTCCCTCAGGACTGACCCTCCGACAGTGCGGCCCTCCCTCAGGACTGACCCTCCGACAGTGCGGCCCTCCCTCAGGACTGACCCTCCGACAGTGCGGCCCTCCCTCAGGACTGACCCTCCGACAGTGCGGCCCTCCCTCAGGACTGACCCTCCGACAGTGCGGCCCTCCCTCAGGACTGACCCTCCGACAGTGCGGCCCTCCCTCAGGACTGACCCTCCGACAGTGCGGCCCTCCCTCAGGACTGACCCTCCGACAGTGCGGCCCTCCCTCAGGACTGACCCTCCGACAGTGCGGCCCTCCCTCAGGACTGACCCTCCGACAGTGCGGCCCTCCCTCAGGACTGACCCTCCGACAGTGCGGCCCTCCCTCAGGACTGACCCTCCGACAGTGCGGCCCTCCCTCAGGACTGACCCTCCGACAGTGCGGCCCTCCCTCAGGACTGACCCTCCGACAGTGCGGCCCTCCCTCAGGACTGACCCTCCCTCAGGACTGACCCTCCGACAGTGCGGCCCTCCCTCAGGACTGACCCTCCGACAGTGCGGCCCTCCCTCAGGACTGACCCTCCGACAGTGCGGCCCTCCCTCAGGACTGACCCTCCGACAGTGCGGCCCTCCCTCAGGACTGACCCTCCGATAGTGCGGCCCTCCCTCAGGACTGACCCTCCGACAGTGCGGCCCTCCCTCAGGACTGACCCTCCGACAGTGCGGCCCTCCCTCAGGACTGACCCTCCGACAGTGCGGCCCTCCCTCAGGACTGACCCTCTCTCTTTCTCTCTGTCCCTCTCTCCTGGTTTCTCCTCCTATCCCCTTGCTCTCCCACACTGCCACGTTATCTTCCTGTCTTCCTGTCCTCCCTGTAGTTGATGTTTCACTCTCACACTCTGTTCACAAAGACACTGTTTCCATTATGTTTCAGCTTTTACCCTCAGGTCCGTGTAGAGGAAGCTTTACTCTATATAACCCTGTACTGTCCCTGTCCTGGGAGTGTTTGATGGGGACAGTGTAGAGGGAGCTTTACTCTGTATCTAACCCCATGCGGTCCCTGTCCTGGGAGTGTTTGATGGGGACAGTGTAGAGGGAGCTTTACTCTGTATCTAATCCAGTGCTGTCACTGTGCTGGGAGTGTTTGATCGGGGGACAGTGTAGAGGGAGCTTTCCTCTGTATCTAACCCCCTGCTAACCCTGCCCTGGTAGTGTTTGATGGGGACAGTGTAGAGGGAGCTTTTCACAACGTGTTTCTGTGAGCAGGATGGTTTATTTCTCTCTTACTGGATCGTTTTTGGATCGGAAATGCAGAAAGCAGTGAGGACAAGCCAGGATTGTCACCACGTCTGTATCTGTTTGTCTGGAACAGGCTCTCTATCTGAGTCTTTCCTTTTCTCTCTCTGTCGGTCCCTGTCTCTCTGTATCTCTCATTGGTTGGAAATATAATCTGGTTCTCATGTTCTGTGTGACCTGTGACCTCAGGCAGTCCCTCTCACAGCCATCTTACACCCAGTTCCCTTTCATATCTCCTTTCCCTTCCATTGGAGTTGGGTGATGAACGGTTATGTCTGGGTCACTCAGTGATCTAACTACAGCCCACTGCCCTGTTCCCTGCTCTGTCCCTGGTGCAGCATTCCAACGTCACTATGTGTGAGGGTGGGATGGAGACACATGTTACCAGAACATTAGCTTCAGACTCTGGATTACCAGCCTGTCCCATTCCCACTGCTCCTCTGTGTCTCTTCCTCTCTGAGTGAAACTGCCTTCAGCGTGGTCTAAAAGCTAATATGGACATGGGTGGAGCTGGAGTAACAGCTCACAGATTAACTCTTCCCTCGCTGGAGCCTTTTACATCGATATCACCAAGAATCAGTTGTGTCCAGTCCATCTAACAGTGTCCTGTCTCTGTTCACAGTGCCTCAGTACACACGCGCCAATGTGACCACCAACACTCACAGGGTGGAAGTTCCTATTGGGGGGTGTAAGTATCACATCATTGTGTTGGCTATTGTGGGATTGGGAGGTGGGGAGGAGCACAGCCTGCTTTGGGGATTGAGAGCAGCAATTGCTGCAAACACATTGGTGAAGGATGGAATGTGATTAGTGAAAGGGAACCGGAATAGTACAGGTTCACACCCCATCACGCTCTCAGTTACACCTCTGGCATTTATACCCCTCCGTATCCCTGAATCCCCCTCTGTCTCTCCAACACTCGCTATCTCTGTAACCACCTCCAGCCCCTACATTCCTCCCCACCTCCGTAACTCCCTCCAGCCCCTAAACCCCTCCCTATCTCTGTAACCCCCTCCAGCCCCTACACCCCCTTCCTATCTCTATAACCCCCTCCCGCCCCTACACCCCCTCCCTATCTCTGTAACCCCCTCCCGCCCCTACACCCCCACCCTATCTCTGTAACCCCCTCCAGCCCCTACACCCCCTCCCTATCTCTGCAACCCCCTCCAGCCCCTTCACCCCTCCCTATCTCTGTAACCTCCTCTCACCCCAACAACCTACTGAGTGCGAACTATTGGAGGATTGAAGTTCTAAATCATTGAATCCCTGCAGTGTGGAAACAGGCCCTTCAACCGAACAGGTCCACACTGACCCTCCGAAGAGTAACTCACCCAGACTCATTCCCCTTCCATCTCACTTTACATTTCCCCCTGACTGGTCCACCTAACCTACACATCCCTGAACACTATGGGGTAATTTAGCATGGCCAATCCACCCTAACCTGCACATCCCTGAACACTATGGGGTAATTTAGCATGGCCAATCCACCCTAACCTGCACATCCCTGAACACTATGGGGTAATTTAGCATGGCCAATCCACCCTAACCTACACATCCCTGAACACTATGGGGTAATTTAGCATGGCCAATCCACCCTAACCTACACATCCCTGAACACTATGGGGTAATTTAGCATGGCCAATCCACCCGAACCTACACATCCCTGAGCACTATGGGTAATTTAGCATGGCCAATCCACCCTAACCTACACATCCCTGAACACTATGGGGTAATTTAGCATGGCCAATCCACCCTAACCTGTACATTCCTGAACACTATGGGGTAATTTAGCATGGCCAATCCACCCTAACCTACACATCCCTGAACACTATGGGTAATTTAGCATGGCCAATCCACCCTAACCTGTACATCCCTGAACACTATGGGGTAATTTAGCATGGCCAATCCACCCTAACCTACACATCCCTGAACACTATGGGGTAATTTAGCATGGCCAATCCACCCTAACCTACACATCCCTGAACACTATGGGTAATTTAGCATGGCCAATCCACCCTAACCTGCACATCCCTGAACACTATGGGTAATTTATGGGTAATCTTCGCACGATGGGGGGAAACTGAAGCACCTGAATGAAACCCACGCAGACACGGGGAGAATGTGCAAACTCCCACACAGACAGTCCCCCGAGGTTTGGATGGAACCCGGGTCCCTGTTCCTGAGAGGCAGCAGTGCCAACCACTGAGCCACTGTGCCCCCCTCAATGGGACATCAGTCTGAGCTGCCCTTCTGCAGATGTGACATCATTCTTTTCCACTACCCCCCCCACTCCCTCTTCCCCCTGCCCCCCCATCCAGCTGCTGAACTTACATGCCTGTTCTCGCCTGAGTATGGAATGAATGCTCGCATTAATTGGAGGTTGATCCGAACGGATGGTTCTGTGGATGTACTGGCCTTCGACAGACATCTAACATGTGAGTCTGTCTCTGTCACAATCCTTTCACAATCCATGGGGCATCTGGTCAGGACAAGCTGTTATCTCCAGCTCTGTCTGTGGGTAATCACTCTCCTTCTGTCTGTCACTGCCCCTTGTCACGTCTTTCTCTCTCTCTCTCACTCTCTCTACCCTATCTCCCTTTCTCTCTCTTTCTTTCTTTCAATCCCTCACATCCCTCTCTCTTGTTTTCCCTCACACTCTCTCTCTCTATATCCATTCGTTTTTTTTTACTTTGGTTCCTTTCCCCTCCCCCTTCCTTTTTCTCTCTCCCTTCCCTGTCTCTTTCTCTCTTCCCTTTTCTCTCTCCTGCCCTGTCAAGCTCTCTCTCTCTCTCTCTCTCTCTCTCTCTCTCTCTCTCTCTCCCCCCTCCCCTGTTCCTACATACAACCCCCTCCCTCCTCCCCGCCACACACACACACACACACACACACCTCATTCTCTTGTCGTGTCTCCCTCTTCTCTCATTCGATCCCTCTTGGCTTTCTCTCAACTTTTTCTCCATTGCTGTCCTTTCTCTCCCTCACTTTCGCATTCCGTCCGTCTCTCTTCCTTTCTCTCTCTCTATCTCTCTTTCTCACTCCCTCCTCCATCTCAAGCTCCCTATTTCTCTCTCCCACTGACTTTCACACCCCCACCTTCCCTCTCTCTCTTTCACTCTCTTTTCTCTGCCCCTCCCACCTCTCTCCCTTCTGTCTCTCTCTTCCCCCCCCCCCCACACCTCTCTTTCTCCCCCGCGCCTCTCTCCTGACCGTCTTTCTCTCCCCCGTCTGTCTCTCCCCCGTCTGTCTCTCCCCTCCTGTCTCTCTCTCCCCCTTCACCTCTCTCTCTCTCTCCCCACGGCTTTCTCTCCCCTCCTCTCTCTCTCCCCATCTCTCTGCCCCCACTGTCTCCCTCTGTCTTCACCCTGTCTCTCTTTCCCCCGTCTCTCTCTCTTCCCCGTCTCTCTCCCTGTCTCTCTCTCCCCCATCTCTCTCTCTCTTTCTCTCTCTCTCTCTCCCCGCCTGTCTGTCTCTCTCTCTCTCCCCTGACTCCTTCTCTCCCCATCTCTATCGTCCTGTCTCTTTCTCTCTCTCCCCCCGCCTTTCTCCCCTCCTGTCTCTCTCTGCCCTGTCTCGCTCTCCCTTCCTGTCTCTCTTGCCGAATGCCCCTCTCTCCCCTCCTCTCTCTCTCTCTCTCTCTCTCTCTCCATCTCTTTATCTCTTTCAGACACGAGATGACTGTTCCTCTCTCACAGGGCCCTATAATGATCGGATTGCCTCTATACCATATGGTCTTCACATGAAGAAGTTATTTCCTTACGACAGTGGGACATACACGTGTGAGGTGACCTCCCAGGATGGGAAACTCACTGGCCAGGTTGCGATCCAGCTCCATGTGAAGGGTATGTGACGGGGGAGAGGGACAGGCTGCTCCAAGGGTGAGGAGCTCTCGGACACAGGACAGTTTGGGACACTGTGGATTTGGGGAAGTTTCCAGTCCCGTGCCAACAATTTCGGAGGTGGGACTGAATTAAGTTTCGTTTAAGGCACGGGGTTGTGGGTCAGCAGGTTCCGCTGTGTGGACATAGTCTAGTGTCTGTCTGACCGAGAGTAATGTGGAGGTCCCTCACAGTCAGGAAGTACCACAGAGTCTCACCGGGACAGGCACTGAGTACAACCAACATCCTCTTTATCGTACAGTTCGGACCAAGCACCAGGTTAGTCAGAGTTAGTCACTGCAGCCAGGAGGGAGATAGATGGGGACATCTCACCCTCTCAACAGAGCACAACATTTCATTAATGCAATAATAAAGAGGGACGCTCCCTCTACACTGTCTAGTCTCTCAGGACAGGGACAGCCAGGGGTTTAGATACAGATTAAAACTCCCCCTACACTGTCCCCCATCACTCACTCCCAGGACAGGGACAGCACGGGGTTAGATACAGAGTAAAGCTCTCTCTACACAGTCCCCATCACTCACTCCCAGGACAGGGACAGCACGGGGTTAGATACAGAGTAAAGCTCTCTCTACACAGTCCCCATCACTCACTCCCAGGACAGGGACAGTACAGGGTTGAAGTGTCTGCTACATTCTGTTGAGATCAGTCCTCTGTTTCTTGACAGCACCTCCGAGTGAACCTTTCTCTGTGACCGCTGATAATCCCATCATCACCACAAGGCGTGGAACACGTAAGTGAGACATTGGTGTGAGAACTATTGCAGGGTTCGGGTGGTGGGGGGTAGGGAGAGGGAGTGCAGGTAGAGAGCCATATTTGTGAGGATCACAGCACACAGCCCCATCTCTGTAACCACCGCCAACCCCTCCATCTCTGCATTTGCTCCTCATCTCTCTAACACCCTCCAGCTGCTACTTCCTTCCCTATCTCTGTACCTTCCTCCAACCCCCATACCTCTCCCTATCTCTGTAACCTCCTCCAGCCCCTACACCCCCTCCCTATCTCTGTAACCTCCTCCAGCCCCTACACACCCTCCCTATCTCTGTAACCCCCTCCAGCCCCTACACACCCTCCCTATCTCTGTAACCCCCTCCAGCCCCTACACCCCCTCCCTATCTCTGTAACCTCCTCCAGCCACTACACCCCCTCCCTATCTCTGTAACCCCCTCCAGCCCCTACACCCCCTCCCTATTTCTGTAACCCCCTCCAGCCCCTACACCCCCTCCCTATATCTGTAACCCCCTGCATTCCCTACACCCCCTCCCTATCTCTGTAACCCCCTCCAGCCCCTACACCCCCTCCCTATCTCTGTAACCCCCTGCATTCCCTACATCTCCTCCTGTCTCTGTAACCTCCTCCAGCCCTATATCCTCCCTAACACAATAATCTCCTCCAACCCCAACACCCCTCACTGTCTCTGTAATCTCCTCCACCCCCTATACCCCTCCCTATTCTGTAACTCCTCCAGCCCTAATACCTCTCCCTATCTCTGTAACCCCCTCCAGCCCCTCCACCTCTCCCTATCTCTGTAACCCCCCTCCAGCCCCAATACCTCTCCCTATCTCTGTAACCCTGTAACTCACTGGCATCCCACCCCTGCCTACCGTTGTGTTGGGTGCCAGTGCGGCATTGTCTCTGTATTGCCTTTGGGTGATTTTAATTCCTCTCTCTCCTTCCTCCAGCCGCTGACCTTCTGTGCCGTCACTCGCCCGAGTTTGGGCCTAACCCTGACGTGGCGTGGGTATTCACAAAGCAAGATGGTTCCAGAGAAATGGTGTACTTCAAAGGCCAGTTGTCTGGTAGGTCGTTCTCCTTCACGATTCCCGTCCATATGCCGCTCCCATAACCCCCTCCGTGTTGGTCTCCCTGAACCCCACGGTGAGATGTTTAATACGAAGAGAGTGAGACACGCTCTGTACATTCTCCCTCTCCCATAACACACAACGGCCGTGTGGGAGTTACCAACAACATAGAATCCCTACAATGTGGAAACAGGCCCAACAATTCCACACCGAACTTCTGAAAAGCATTCCAACCAACCCCATCCCTGTATTACCCATTGTCAATCCACCCTAACCTGCACATTCCGGAACACTATGGGTAATTTAGCATGGCCAATCCACTCTAGCCTACACATCCCTGAACACTATGGGGTAATTTAGCATGGCCAATCCACCCTAACCTGCACATCCCTGAACACGATGGGGTAATTTAGCATGGCCAATCCACCCTAACCTACACATCTCTGAACACTATGGGTAATTTAGCATGGCCAATCCACCCTAATCTGCACATCCCTGAACACTATGGGGTAATTTAGCATGGCCAATCCACCCTAACCTACACATCCCTGAACACTATGGGGTAATTTAGCATGGCCAATCCACCCTAACCTGCACATCCCTGAACACGATGGGGTAATTTAGCATGGCCAATCCACCCTAACCTACACATCTCTGAACACTATGGGTAATTTAGCATGGCCAATCCATTCTAACCTACACATCCCTGAACACTATGGGTAATTTAGCATGGCCAATCCACCCTAACCTACACATCCCTGAACACTATGGGGTAATTTAGCATGGCCAATCCACCCTAACCTACACATCCCTGAACACTATGGGGTAATTTAGCATGGCCAATCCACCCTAACCTACACATCCCTGAACACTGTTGGGTAATTTAGCATGGCCAATCCACCCTAACCTGCACATCCCTGAACACTATGGGGTAATTTAGCATGGCCAATCCACCCTAACCTACACATCCCTGAGCACTATGGGGTAATTTAGCATGGCCAATCCACCCTAACCTGCACATCCCTGGGCACTATGGGGTAATTTAGCATGGCCAATCCACCCTAACCTGCACATCCCTGAACACTATGGGGTAATTTAGCATGGCCAATCCACCCTAACCTACACATCCCTGAACACTATGGGTAATTTAGCATGGCCAATCCACCCGAACCTACACATCCCTGAGCACTGTGGGGTAATTTAGCATGGCCAATCCACCCTAACCTACACATCCCTGAGCACTCTGGGGTAAATTAGCATGGCCAATCCACCCTAACCTGCACATCCCTGGGCACTATGGGGTAATTTAGCATGGCCAATCCACCCTAACCTGCACATCCCTGAACACTATGGGTAATTTAGCATGGCCAATCCACCCTAACCTACACATCCCTGAGCACTGTGGGGTAATTTAGCATGGCCAATCCACCCTAACCTGCACATCCCTGGGCACTATGGGGTAATTTAGCATGGCCAATCCACCCTAACCTGCACATCCCTGAACACTATATGGGGTAATTTAACATGGCCAATCCACCCTAACCTACACATCCCTGAACACTATGGGGTAATTTAGCATGGCCAATCCACCCGAACCTACACATCCCTGAGCACTATGGGTAATGTAGCATGGCTAATCCACCCTAAAATGCAAATCTTTGGACTATGGGAGGAAATCTGAGCACCCGATGGAAACCCACGCAGACACGAGGAAAACGAGCATACTCCTCACAGGCATGGGCCAGAGGGTGGGATTGACCTGGGGTCCCTGGCACCGTGAGGCACTTAGTTGCTGTGCTGCCCACGTTATACTCCAAAATGTGGCTCCATTTATATTGTCCCTTCCAACCTTAAAACAAACTGGAGCCTGGGTTTTGTCGATGTAGCTTCACAGCTGCCTGAACCTCTAAAACATTACCTTGCTCAGGTATATAAGTGTCTGGGGTGACCAGTTTCTTTAAGTAGAGTGCCATGCTTCAGGTGACCTGGCTGTGATGGAGTACGGGAACTTTATTCCATCAGTGACTATAACCATGAGTGTATCTGTGAGACTGGAGAAAACATCCCCCTTTCTCTCAAAGGCTACAATCCATCCCAACTAATGGCTGTCCTTCAGCACATCTTGTTCACTCATTCATTGTTCAGCAAGTTTCATTCTTTTACTCACTCGTGGGATGGTACCATCGCTGGTGTTTATCACATCCCTTGTTGCCCTAGTTACAAGTTAACATGGGATTTCAAAGTCCAACATAGAGTCATAGAGCTGTACAGGACGGAAACAGACCCTTCAGTCCAACTCGTCAATGCCGGCCAGATATCCTAAATTAATCTAATCCCATTTTCCAGCACTTTGCCCATATCTCTCTAAATCCTTCCTAGTCATGTACCCAGCCAGATAATTTTTAAATGTTGGCGTTGTACCCAGCCTTCCTCTGGCAGCTTATTCTATACACGCACTACCCTCTGCATGAAAAAAAGATGCCTCTCACGTCCATTTTAAATCTTGCCCCTCTCACCCTAAACCTATGCCCTCTAACATAGAACATAGAACATTGAACAATACAGCACAGAACAGGCCCTTCGGCCCACGATGTTGTGCCGAACATTTGTCCTAGCTTAAGCACCCATCCATGTACCTATCCAATTGCCACTTAAAGGTCACCAATGATTCTGACTCTGCCACTCCCACGGACAGCGCATTCCATGCCCCCACCACTCTCTGGGTAAAGAACCTACCCCTGACATCCCCCCTTTTCCTTCCACCCTTCACCTTAAATTTATGCCCCCTTGTAACACTCTGTTGTACCCGGGGAAAAAGTTTCTGACTGTCTACTCTATCCATTCCCCTGATCAACTTATAAACCCCTATCAAGTCACCCCTCATCCTTCGCTGTTCCAATGAGAAAAGGCCGAGAACTCTCAACCTATCCTCGTACGACCTATTCTCCATTCCAGGCAACATCCTGATAAATCTTCTCTGCACCCTCTCCAAAGCTTCCACATCTTTCCTAAAGTGAGGCGACCAGAACTGCACACAGTACTCCAAATGTGGCCTTACCAAGGACCTATACAGCTGCAACATCACCTCACGACTCGTGAATTCAATCCCTCTGCTAATGAACGCTAATACACCATAGGCCTTCTTACAAGCTCTATCCCCCTGGGTGGCAACTTTCAAAGATCTATGAACATAGACCCCAAGATCCCTCTGCTCCTCCACCTTACTAAGAACCCTACCGTTAACCCTGTATTCCGCATTCTTATTTGTCCTTCCAAAATGGACAACCTCACACTTGACAGGGTTGAACTCCATCTGCCACTCCTCAGCCCAGCTCTGCATCATATCTAAGTCCCATTGCAGCCGACAACAGCCCTCCTCACTATCCACAACTCCACCAATCTTCGTATCATCTGCAAATTTACTGACCCACCCTTCGACTCCCTCTTCCAAATCATTAATAAATATTACAAACAGCAGAGGACCCAGAACTGATCCCTGTGGAACTCCACTTGTAACTGGGCTCCAGGCTGAATATTTACCATCTACCACCACTCTCTGACTTCGACAGGTTAGCCAGTTTTCTATCCAACTGGCCAAATTTCCCTCTATCCCGTGCCTCCTGACTTTCCGCATAAGCCTACCATGGGGAACCTTATCAAATGCCTTACTAAAATCCATGTACACTACATCCACTGCTCTACCCTCATCCACATGCTTGGTCACCTCCTCAAAGAATTCAATAAGACTTGTAAGGCAAGACCTACCCTTCACAAATCCGTGCTGGCTGTCCCTAATCAAGCAGTGTCTTTCCAGATACTCATAAATCCTATCCCTCAGTACCCTTTCCATTGCTGTGCCTACCACCGAAGTAAGACTAACTGGCCTGTAATTCCCGGGGTTATCCCTATTCCCTTTTTTGAACAGGGGCACAACATTCGCCACTCTCCAGTCCCCTGGTACCACCCCCGTTGACAGTGAAGATGAAAAGATCATTGCCAACGGCTCTGCAATTTCCTCTCTTGCTTCCCACGTAATCCTAGGATATATCCCGTCAGGCTTGGGGGACTTGTCTATCCTCAAGTTTTTCAAAATGCCCAACACATCTTCCTTCCTAACAAGTACCTCCTCTAGCTCACCAGTCCGTTTCACACTCTCCTCTTCAACAATACAGTCCCTCTCATTCGTAAATACCGAAGAGAAGTACTTGTTCAAGACCTCTCCTATTTCTTCCGACTCAATACACAGTCTCCCACTACTGTCCTTGATCGGGCCTACCCTCATTCTCGTCATTCTCAAGTTTCTCACATACGCATAAAAGGCCTTGGGGTTATCCTTGATCCTACCCGCCAAAGATTTTTCATGCCCTCTCCTAGCTCTCCTAATCCCATTCTTCAGCTCCCTCCTGGCTATCCTGTATCCCTCCACTGCTCTGTCTGAACCCTGTTTCCTCAACCTTATGTAAGCCTCCTTCTTCCTCTTTACAAGACATTCAACCTCCCTCGTCAACCAAGTTTCCCTCACACGACCATCTCTTTCCTGCCTGACAGGTACATACATATCAAGGACACGTCGTATCTGCTCCTTGAAAAAGTTCCACATTTCCACCACATCCTTCCCTGACAGCCTATGCTCCCAACTTATGCTCCTCAGATCCTGTCTTGCAGCATCGTATTTACCCTTCCCCCAATTGTAAAACCTACCCTGTTGCACACACCTATCTCTCTCCATAACCAAGGTGAAAGTCACAGAATTGTGGTCGCCATCACCAAAATGTTCACCCACTAACAAGCCCATCACTTGTCCCGGTTTGTTACCAAGTACCAAATCCAATATGGCCTCCCCTCTGGTCGGACAATCTACATACTGAGTTAGAAAAGCTTCCTGGACACACTGCACAAACACCGCCCCATCCAATCATAATGATATAAAGAGCTTCCAATCAATATTTGGGAAGTTGAAATCGCCCATGACTACTATCCTGTGGCTTCTGCACCTTTCCAAAATCTGTTTCCCAATCTGTTTCTCCATATCTCTGCTGCTATTGGGGGGCCTATAGTAAACACCCAACAAGGTGACTGCACCTTTCCTATTTCTGACTTCAGCCCATACTACCTCCAAGTTCTGGACTCGCCTACCCCAGTGAAAACGCCTTGTCTATTTACTCTATCCGTACCCTTCATGATTTTATAAATCTTTATAAGTTCAGCCCTGAGCCTCTGACCCTCCAGGGAAAACAGCCCCAGTCTATTCATCCTCTCCCTATAGCTCAAATCCTCCAACCTGGCAACAATCCTTGTAAATCTTTTCTGAATCCTTTCAAGTTTCACAACATCCTTCCGATAGGAAACAGACCAGAATTGTGTGCAATATTCCAACAGTGGCCTAACTAATGTCCTGTACAGCTGCAACATGACCTCCCAAATCCTCTACTCACTCTTTGTTCAGCAACACTCCCTAGGACCTTACCATTAAGTGTATAAGTCCTGCTAAGATTTGCTTTCCCAAAATGCAGCACCTCGCATTTATCTGAATTAAACTCCATTTGCCATTTCTCAGCCCATTGGCCCATCTGGTCCAGATCCTGTTGTAATCTGAGGTAACCCTCTTCGCTGTCCACTACACCTTCAATTTTGGTGTCAACTGCAAACTTACAAACCATACCTCCTATGCTCACATCCAAATCATTTATGTAAATGACGAAAAGTAGATTACCTAGCACCGATTCTTGTGGCACTCCACTGGTCACAGGCCTCCTGTCTCAAAGGTAACCCTCCACCACCACCCTCTGTCTCCATCCTTGGAACCAGTTTGTATCCAAATGGCTAGTTGTCCTTGTATGTTGTGTGATCGACAGTGAGACCGATCCTCTGTATCTGTTACAGACCTTGTTGCTTTCCCGACCCTGACAGCGATAGTGACAGCACATCATTGTGACTTCAATTGTTGCTGTCTCCGTTCTTAAGGGTAATGGCCTTTCACTTCCCCAGCAACTCTCTGCTGAAGGATTGAACCGGTTCAGAGACAATGATGAACTCAATCACTCTCTGCAGGAGTGGAATGTAATCTGCTGCTGGACCTGTTTGAGATCTCCTGCCACCGTTAACAGCAGATCCCTCCTTCTTGTTCTCTCTCCATCCTTTTCAGAGAAGTACAGAAAGTGGATCAAAAGATTTCCCTGGGGTCTCCGTATCGACATGACCAGGGTAACGGACAGTGGGACCTACAGGTGCATGGTGTGGTCCCAGGACGGGAGTCACCTTGACGAGGTTGAAATCACTCTCAACGTGAGACGTAAGTGTTGGGAATGGTGGCTGGGTGGGGATGGGGAATTGAAGTTGTTCCGTTTTGTGACCGCGATATCAAGAAGTGAGCGCTAGAGTCATAGAGCTGTACAGCACGGAAACACACCCTTCGGTCCAACTCGTCCATTCCGACCAGAATTCCCAAACTAATCTAGTCCCTTCTGCCAGCACTTGGCCCATATCCCTCTGAACCTTTCCTCTTCATGTCTCCATCCAGATGCCTTTTAAATGCTGTAATTGTACCAGCCTCCACCACTTCTTCTGGCACCTCATTCTGCACATGCACCGGTCTCTTCATGAAAATGTTGTCCCTCAGGTCCTTTTATATACGTTTCCTTCTTCACCTTTGACCTCCAGCTCTGAACTCCCTCACCCCAAGGAAAAGACCTTGTCTTTTTACCTTCGTCAAGCCCCTCATCAATTTAGAAACCTTTATCAGGTCACCGTTCAGCCTCCGACGCTCCAGGGAAAACAGCCAAAGCCTCTCCCTACAGCTCAAACCCTTCAACCTTGGCATCCCTGTAAATAACCTTTGAACTGTTCCAAGTTCCACAACATCCCTCCAAAGCAGGGAGACCAGAATTGCACACAATATTCCAAAAGTGGCCTTATCAATGTCCTGTACAGGTACAACATGACTTCCCAATCCCTATAGCCAGTGCACTGACCAATATAGGAAAGTATGTAAAATGCCACCTTCACTATCCTATCTACCTGTGATTCCAGTTTCAGTGATCTATGACCCTGTACCCCCTCAGTCTCTTTGTTCACCAACACTCCCCTTATTGGAGATGAACATTGTGTGTGATACGTTTTGGTGATGTCACAGTCTCATCACATGATCAGCATCTTCACACACAATTCATACGATGATGTCACCGCTCGCTGGAGCCCCATTGGCTGCAAAACATTTGCAAATCTCCTCATGGTCAGGGACAGCAATTAGTGGATGTACTTCATTGAAACAACCTGCTCTTTATTATACAGCTTTAGCTCTAACTACATCCCTGTGAGGCAGACCGCACTGCAGACAGGCAGGGGAGATCTGGGCACATGTCTCCTTCCCCCCCATCAGGGCCCAGCATTTAAAATAAAGCATTGCACGGCAATGCGGTAGATACAGAGGAAAGCTCCCTCTACACTGTCCCCCATCAAACATTCCCAATACAGCATGTGGTTAGATACAGGGTAAATCCACCTCTGCATTGTCTGCCATCAAACACTCACAGGACAGGGGCAGCACGAGGTTCGATACAGAGTAAAGCTCCATCTACACTCTCCCCCATCAAACACTGACAGGATATGGACAGCACTGGGTTGGAGTAAAGCTCCCTGTACGCTGATGTCTGTGATTTTTTCCCAGGATCCAGCCCCTAAATGCTGAATTGTTGTGTGGATTCACCAGGAATGAAGATGAGGAATCTCTGAACACAGACGGTGTCCGAACAGACAACATCCCAGACCACCCTCTGAACCATGACCCAAAACTGAAACTTGACTCCAGTCCCATTTTCCAAACCCTGATGTTTTCTCTGGACTTGCATCATCTCCCAGGCCGTCTCCCAACAGGAATCCAAATCCTGATGCTGTGTATCCAAAGGAGATTACACCCCCATCTCCCAAATCCTGAGAGGATAACATCAAATTGATCCTATCGAGATTTCCAACCACCCCCACCTGCTTCCCACTTGTTGTGATTTCCAGAATAATTCCCAATGCGAGGCTACACTCGTTCCTGTATTTACCGTCTGTTACAGGATATTCTCTCAATAAAGTTCCACAAGACACACGACTGGAGTGGGAAAGTGTGACTGAATGTGTAATAGCTCACCTGGGTATACACCCTGGGAATGAAGACCCTGCTGTTCTCTGGGTTATCACAAATGTTAAAGATGTGGTAGGAATGGGCAGAATTCCCGAAATTCCCTGTCGATTAGACCCTGGTTGAGAGAAAGCCCAGAGCTAGTCTCTGTATTTATAAGGATTCCCTATTTATTCCAAGTGAATAGACTCCAGCTACAGAGAAACAACCACAAATATCATCAAGCTAAAATTCTCACCCCTTTATAAATACACACACACAGACACTCACAGGGACGGACACACACTCTCTCATGGACACACACACTCTAGCTATAGATAAACAAACACAAAATTCATGGACTAGCTAAAACTGTAACCCCTTTATAAAAACACACACAGACACAGACGCACACACAGACGCACACACACACACACACACACACACACTCTCCCACATGCATACACTCTCCCACAATTCCTCTCACACACATTTTTCCACACATACACACATGTGCTTTCCCACACACACACTCTTCCACACTCTCACTCTCTCTTTTACACACACACACACACACACACACACACACACACACACACACACACATTCTCCTGTGCACACATTCTCCGACACACACACTCACTGACACAAAATTTGTCACAATTACAGAAATACACAGACAGACACTTGCATGCACTCACTTTCACACGCACACACTCTCACACACGGATGCACTCGCTCCCACAAGTACAAACACACACACACAGCCACATCCTCTGACAAGTAGTCACCCACAGAGGCAGAGTCTCACACACTTTTTCACCCATACTCTTGCACGTACGCACATACATTCACACACATATATACTCACTCCCACACACACAAACACAAATACACAGCCATCAATCGGGAAAGAAACCTGGGTGCTATAAATGGAGGGGAACCTGAGAGAGCAGTTTCCTGGTCTCTGATCGCAGGATTTGTTGAGATTGTTGATCAGAATGATGCTTCCCAACCTCCTTCCCTGGGATACTTTCAATGGTTTACACGATACACTGGGTAGCTGTCTGACAATTTGAAAGAGAAGTCTCGGATTTATTAAAATAAAAGCCACTGCTTTTCGCAACTGCTGAAAGAAAACTCGATTTCTCCAACCCTCCAACCTCATGAAGGGTCTCATATTGCCTCTAACTTACAAGCTTGTCTCTCATGTGACTCGGAGCAAAATCCTCTGCTGTAACCTCACCTCACCCTGGACACTTATATACCTGAGAATTGACGTCTTGTGTCCATTGGTTACCTGTAATGCAGGTCTGTTGGATCTTTCAATACCACCATGTCCACACTCGGTTTCTTAAGTTATGGGAGCTGATATAAATGTTACCGCCTTGGATATGTCATCCTGTTGGAGGTTCACAGCAGCCTGTCTCCAGCAACAACTTTGAAGGTAGTCATTTGGATAACTAATTGAAGGCCAACTGGACACCACCTTTGGACAGCAAAGTTTTCTTGAGCAGCATCATTTTCTGAGAGTGCCAATATCTGTAGAGAGTTAGAGATAAGGCATTAAATTGTCAGGAAAACAGAGCTCATCTCTTGTTGATTTGAATGTAAATTATTTGAAGGTAAAAGAAATCTCTAAGTTTGCTTTATTCTAGATGTTGGTTTGTTCACGGAGCTGGAAGGCAAGCTTTTGGATGTTTCGTCACCATACTAGGTAACATCATCAGTGAGCCTCTGGATGAAGCGGTGATGGTATGGCCCGCTTTCTATTTATGTGTTTGGGTTTCCTTGGTTTGGTGATGCCATTTCCTTTGGTGATGTCATTTCCTGTTCTTTTTCTCAGTAGTTGGTAAATGGAATTCAAGTCAATGTGTTCGTTGATCGAGTTCTGGTTGGAATGCCATGCGTCTGGGAATTCTCATGCTTGTCTCTGTTTGGATTGTCCTAGGATGGATGTGTTGTCCCAGACGAAGTGGTGTCCTTCCTCATCTGAATGTGACGATACTAGAGAGAGTGGGTCATATTTTTTTGTGGCTAGTTGATGTTCATGTATTCAGGTGGCTAGTTTTCTGCCTGTTTGTCCAATGTAGTGTTTGTTAGTTCTTGCAAGGTATTTTGTAAATTACATGAGTTTTGCGTGTTGTCTGTATTGGATCTTTCAAGTTCATTAGCTGCTGATTTACTGTGTTGGTGGGTTTGTGGGCTACCATGATGCCAAGTGGTCTTAGTAGTCTGGCAGTCATTTCCGAGATGTCTTTAATATAGGGAAGAGTGGCAGGTGGGCTTGAGGAATGTCGGATCAGCCGTGGTCTTACTGAATGACAGAGCAGGCTCAAGGGGCCAAATGGCCTCCTTCTGTCTCTATTTGGTAAGGTCTTACGGACTGCTTTAAACCTTCCACTCAATATTTAAGGTTGTGTCATTGATGCTAAGGGAGCGGACAGGGAACTTACCAAAGTCAAAGCCAGGAGTGAGACACCAGCAGCTAAAATCAGACACCAACTACAATCACACAGGGCACTGCAAACAAAACCAGCGAGTAATTCTCCTGACAGTCCGTGGAGTGGCGGCTTTTTCTGTCATTAGGAGCCTGACTTTTTCAGATGCACCAGACACTTAAGCCTTTCAAGAATTTACTGATATGGTTAAAGGGATATTATGAACCCAAGCCTCCTCTGATTCTGAGACGCTGTTGCTTTTGTTCAGCAATTCCAGAACCGGGGAATCCACATTCTGGGTTTGAGACAAGGTTAAGATGCCTGGCAGAGGCATGTAACTTTGGTTTAACCGTTAAGGAGATGCTGACAGATCATTTGGTGTGTGGGATTAATGATGTAACCATGCAAAAGCACTTACTAGCTGCAGCCCAACTGGACTTCAAACAGACACTACAACTGGCTTTGTCATTGGAAAGTGCAGCAAGAGGAGGAGATGCTGGGCAGGGTATTCCGATGGAAGTGGATACCCTTACCAGTCTGACTGAGTTTGGGAAACACCACTTGAGTGAAGACAATTGCGTAGCGTCAGTTATAACAGATCCTGAGCAAAGGGATTCCAGGTCAGCCCACAGCAAAAACCCCAAAACAAATCCAAGCCTCGAGCAAATGATTAAAATATTCATCAGGATCCAGGCCAACAAGTCAATGTAGTTGTTGCTGGAATGTGGACCCAAGACAGCAAAAGGCAAGACACAGACCAGTATCCAGGAGGGTTCAGACCCTGGGAAGGCCATGTAAGGTGGGTGGGGAAGGGTTAAATCGCTTTGCAACAGCCCAGTCAGAAACAACCAATTGAGATGGACATCCGGTTCATCCATCGTTTGGTAATTAAACGAGAATGGTGTAGACTGCTTGAACGATTGTTATTCAATAAGGGGCATCACTAGATGCTCAGCCCGTGTTGAGGTTTCTTTGTCCATTATTCTGCCTTAAAAATGTCCAATTGGAACACCGAAGGCACGCTCTCAGAAATTGGTGAGGATTAAAATTCTATAAGGACACAGACTTTGTGTCTACAGCACTGAGAGTTAGTTATTACCTCCCAACTATCAGGAAGAGAATGTTCTAACTTCTCTACTTCTCTCAGCACCATTTCACATTGCATCTCAGACGCGCCCCACAGCTGCTTTTGTTTTCCCAGATAAAGCAAACTTAGAGATTTCTTTCACCTTGAAAACATTTACAGTCTAATCAAAAAGAAATTAGCTGTTTTCCTAGCGGCTTAATGCCTTATCTTCAACTCTTTACAGATATTGGCACTCAGAGAATGATGCTGCTCAAGAAACCTTTGTTGTCCAAAGCTGTTGTCCAGTTGGCCTTCAATTAGTTTTCCAAATATCTACCTTCAAATTTGTTATTGGAGACAGGCTGCTGTTCCCATGGTGCGAGTGGACATCCAACAAGATGCTCTACCCAAGATGGTAATATTTACATCAGTTCCCGTAACATAAGTGTGGACATGGAGGTATTGAAGGATCCAACAGACCTGCATTACAGGTGACGACTGGACACAAAAGTCTGTTCTCAATTACATGAGTGTCCAGGGTTAGATTAGGTTAAAATAGATGAGTTTACTCCGAGTCACAAGTCAGACAGCTTGAGGGTCAGAGACAATATGAGACCCTTCATGGTTTTGCAGCTGAAACATGATATGGGAGAAGGAGACATGTGCCCAGGTCTCCCCTGCCTGTCTGCAGTGTGGTCTGCCTCACAGGGATGTAGTTAGAGCTAAAGCTGTATAATAAAGAGCAGGTTGTTTCAATGAAGTACATCCACTAATTGCTGTCCCTGACCATGAGGAGATTTGCACATGTTTTGCAGCCAATGGGGCTCCAGCGAGCGGTGACATCATCGTATGAATCAGGATTTAGATTCCTGTTGGGAGACGGCCTGGGAGATGATGCGAGTCCAGGGAAAACATCAGGGTTTGGGAAAATGGGACTGGGGTCAAGTTTCAGTTTGGGTCATGGTTCAGAGGGTGGACTGGGATGTTGTCTGTTCGGACACCGTCTGTGTTCAGAGATTCCTCATCTTCATTCCTGGTGAATCCACACAACAATTCAGCATTTAGCGTCTGGATCCTGGGAAAAAAATCACAGACATCAGGGTAGAGGAGCTTTACTCCAACCCAGTACTGCCCGTATCCTGTCAGTATTTGATGGGGGACAGTGTGGAGGGAAGTTTACTCTGTATCTAACGCCATACTGTCCGTGTCCTGGGAGTGTTTGATGGGGCACAGTGTAGAGTGAGCAATACTTTGTATCTTTCCTCATTCTGTCCCTGTCCTGGGAGTGTTTGATGGGGGAATAGTGTAGAGGAAGCTTTACACAGTATCTCAACGTGTGCTGTGCCTTTGCTGGGAGTATTAGATGGGGCAGAGTCGAGGGAGCATTACTCAGTATCTAACTCTGTACTATCCCTGTCGTGGGAGTGTTTGATGGGGGACAGTGCAGAGGGAGCTTTCCTCTGTATCTAACCCATTGCTGTGCAATGATTTATTTTAAATGCTGGGCCCTGATGGGGGGGAAGGAGACATGTGCCCCAGGTCTCCCCTGCCTGTCTGCAGTGTGGTCTGCCTCACAGGGATGGAGTTAGAGCTAAAGCTGTATAATAAAGAGCAGGTTGTTTCAATGAAGTACATCCACTAATTGCTGTCCCTGACCATGAGGAGATTTGCAAATGTTTTGCAGCCAATGGGGCTCCAGCGAGCGGTGACATCATCGTATGAATTGTGTGTGAAGATGCTGATCATGTGATGAGACTGTGACATCACCAAAACGCATCACACACAATGTTCATCTCCAATAAGGGGAGTGTTGGTGAACAAAGAGACTGAGGGGGTACAGGGTCATAGATCACTGAAACTGGAATCACAGGTAGATAGGATAGTGAAGGTGGCATTTTACATACTTTCCTATATTGGTCAGTGCACTGGCTATAGGGATTGGGAAGTCATGTTGTACCTGTACAGGAAATTGGTTAGGCCACTTTTGGAATATTGTGTGCAATTCTGGTCTCCCTGCTTTGGAGGGATGTTGTGTAACTTGGAACAGTTCAAAGGTTATTTACAGGGATGCCAAGGTTGAAGGGTTTGAGCTGTAGGGAGAGGCTTTGGCTGTTTTCCCTGGAGCGTCGGAGGCTGAAGGGTGACCTGATAAAGGTTTCTAAATTGATGAGGGGCATGACGAAGGTAAAAAGACAAGGTCTTTTCCTTGGGGTGAGGGAGTTCAGAGCTGGAGGTCAAAGGTGAAGAGGGAAACGTATATAAAAGGACCTGAGGGACAACATTTTCATGAAGAGAGTGGTGCGTGTGCAGAATGAGGTGCCAGAAGAAGTGGTGGAGGCTGGTACAATTACAGCATTTGAAAGGCATCTGGATGGAGACATGAAGAGGAAAGGTTCAGAGGGATATGGGCCAAGTGCTGGCAGATGGGACTAGATTAGTTTGGGAATTCTGGTCGGAATGGACGAGTTGGACCGAAGGGTCTGTTTCCGTGCTGTACAGCTCTATGACTCTAGCGCTCACTTCTTGATATCGAGGTCGCAAAACGGAACAACTTCAATTCCCCATCCCCACCCAGCCACCATTCCCAACACTTACGTCTCACGTTGAGAGTGATTTCAACCTCGTCAAGGTGACTCCCGTCCTGGGACCACACCATGCACCTGTAGGTCCCACTGTCCGTTCCCCTGGTCATGTCGATACGGAGACCCCAGGGAAATCTTTTGATCCGCTTTCTGTACTTCTCTGAAAAGGATGGAGAGAGAACAAGAAGGAGGGATCCACTGTTAACGGTGGCAGGAGATCTCAAACAGGTCCAGCAGCAGATTACATTCCACTCCTGCAGAGAGTGATTGAGTTCATCATTGTCTCTGAACCTGTTCAATCCTTCAGCAGAGAGTTGCTGGGGAAGTGAAAGGCCATTATCCTTAAGAACGGAGACAGTAACAATTGAAGTCACAATGATGTGCTGTCACTATCGCTGCCAGGGTCGGGAAAGCAACACGGTCTGTGACAGATACAGAGGATCGGTCTCACTGTAGATCACACAACATACAGGGACAACTAGCCATTTGGATACAAACTGGCTCCAAGGTGGGAGACAATGGAGGCCTGTGACCGATGGTGTGCCACAAGGATCAGTGCTGGGTCCATTGCTTTTCATCATTTATATAAATGATTTGGATGTGAACACAGGAGATATGGTCAGTAAGTTTGCAGATGACACCAAAATTGGAGGCGGACTGGACAGCAAAAATGGTTACCTCAGATTACAGTGGGATCTTGATCAGATGGGCCAATGGGCTGAGAAGTAGCAGATGGAGTTTAACTTAGATAAATGTGAGGTTTGGCATTTTGGAAAACCAAATCAGAGCCGGACTTATACACTTAATGGTCAGGTCGTGGGGAGTATTGCCAAACAAGGAGATCTTGGAGTGCAGGTTCAGAGATCCCTGAAAGTGGGTTTGCAGGTAGAGAGGATACTGAAGGTGGCATTTGGCATGCTTCCCATTATTGATCAAAGCATTGAGTATTGGTGTTGGGAGGTCATGCTGCAGCTGGTCAGGACATTGATTAGGCCACTTTTGGAATACTGAATGTAATTCTGGTCTCCTTCTTATCGGAAGGATGTTGTGAAATTTCAAAGGGTTCAGAAAAGATTTACAAGGATGTTGCCAGTTTTGGTGAGTCTGAGCTACAGGGAGAGGCTGAACAGGCTGGGGCTGTTTTCCCTGGAGCGTCAGAGGCTGAGGGGTGACCTTATAGAGGTTTATAAAATCATGAGGGGCATGGATAGGATAAATAGGCCTTTTGCCTGGGGTGGGGGGAGTCCAGAACTAGAGGGCGTAGACTTCGGGTGAGAGGGGAAAGATATAACTGGGAATTAAGGGGTGACGTTTTCATACAGAGGGTGGTGTGTGTATGGAATGAGCTGCCAGAGGAAGTGGGGTAGGCTGGTAGAATTCCAATATTTAAAAGGAATCTGGATGGGTATATGAAGAGGAAGGATTGAAAAGGATATGAGCCCAAATGCTGTAAAATGGGACTAGATTAATTTAGGATATCTGGTCGGGAAGGACGTGTTGGACCGAAGGGTCTGTTTCCGTCCTGTACAGCTCTATGACTCTATGTTGGACTTTGAAATCCCATGTTAACTTGTAACTAGGGCAACAAGGGATGTGATAAACACCAGCGATGGTACCGTCCCACGAGTGAGTAAAAGAATGAAACTTGCTGAGCAATGAATGAATGAACAAGATGTGCTGAAGGACAGCCATTAGTTGGGATGGATTGTAGCCTTTGAGAAAAAGGGGGATGTTTTCTCCAGTCTCACAGATACACTCATGGTTATGGTCACAGATGGAATAAAGTTCCCGTACTCCATCACAGCCGAGGTCACCTGAAGCATGGCACTCTACTTAAAGAAACCTGTCACCCCAGACACTTATATACCTGAGCAAGGTAATGTTTTAGAGGTTACAGGCAGCTGTGAAGCTGTATCTACAATATCCAGACTACAGTGTGTTTTAAGGTTGCAAGGGACAATATAAATGGTGCCACATTTTGGAATATAACATGGTAGGCCCAGTGACTCAATGGTTAGCACCGCTCCTAACTGTGCCAGGGACCTGGGTTTGATGCCACCTTCAGGTGACTGTCTGTGTGGAGTTTGCACATTCTCCTCGTTTCTGCGGGGGTTCCCACCGGGTGCTCCTGTTTCCTCCCAGAATCCAAACCTGTGCAGTTTTGGGTGAACTGGCCAGTGCTAAATAAGCCCATAATGTTCAGGGATTTGCATTTTAGGGTGGATTGGCCGTGCTAAATTATATATATTGTTCAGGGATGTGCAGGTTAGGGTGGATTAGCCATGCTAAATTACCCATAGTGTTCAGGGATGTGTAGGTTAGGGTGGATTGGCCATGCTAAATTACCCCATAGTGTTCAGGGATGTGCAGGTTAGGGTGGATTGGCCATGCTAAATTACCCATAGTGTTCAGGGATGTGTAGGTTAGGGTGGATTGGCCATGCTAAATTACCCCATAGTGTTCAGGGATTTGTCGTTTAGGGTGGATTGGCCATGCTAAATTATATATAGTGTTCAGGGATGTGTAGGTTAGGGTGGATTGGCCATGCTAAATTACCCATAGTGTTCAGGAATGTGCAGGTTAGGGTGGATTGGCCATGCTAAATTACCCCATAGTGTTCAGGGATGTGTAGGTTAGGGTGGATTGGCCATGCTAAATTACTCCATAGTGTTCAGGGATGTCTAGGTTAGGGTGGATTGGCCATGCTAAATTACCCATAGTGTTCAGGGATGTGCAGGTTAGGGTGGATTGGCCATGCTAAATTACCCCATAGTGTTCAGGGATGTGTAGGTTAGGGTGGATTGGCCATGCTAAATTACCCATAGTGTTCAGGGACGTGCAGGTTAGGGTGGATTGGCCATGCTAAATTACTCCATAGTGCTCAGGGACGTGCAGGTTAGGGTGGATTGGCCATGCTAAATTACCCATAGTGTTCAGGGATGTGTAGGTTAGGGTGGATTGGCCATGCTAAATTACACACCGTATCCAGGGATGTGCAGGTTAGGGTGGATTGGCCATGCTAAATTACCCATAGTGTTTAGGGATGTTTATGTTAGGGTGGATTGGCCATGCTAAATTAACCATAGTATTTAGGGATGTTTATGTTAGGGTGGATTGGCCATGCTGAATTACCCCATAGTGTTCAGGGATGTGTAGGTTAGGGTGGATTGGCCATGCTCAATTACCCCATAGTGTTCAGGGATGTGTAGGTTAGGGTGGATTGGCCATGCTCAATTACCCCATACTGTTCAGGGATGTGTAGGTTAGGGTGGATTGGCCATGCTGAATTACCCATAGTGTTCAGGGATGTGTAGGTTAGGGTGGATTGGCCATGCTCAATTACCCCATAGTGTTCAGGGATGTGTAGGTTAGGGTGGATTGGCCATGCTAAATTACCCCACAGTATTCAGGGATGTGTAGGTTAGGGTGGATTGGCCATGCTCAATTACCCCATAGTGTTCAGGGATGTATCGGTTAGGGTGGATTGGCCATGCTCAATTACCCCATAGTGTTCAGGGATGTGTAGGTTAGGGTGGATTGGCCATGCTAAATTACCCCATAGTGTTCAGGGATGTGTAGGTTAGGGTGGATTGGCCATGCTAAATTACCCCATAGTCTCCAGGGATTGACCATGGGGAATACAGGGATGGAGCTGTTGGGCTGAATGACCTGTTTCCACACAATAGGGATTCTGTGTTGTTGGCCAATTCCCGCAGGGCCCTTGGGTGTTTTGAGAGAAGGACAATATACAGAACGTGTCTCACCCTCTTCCTGTTAAGCAGCTCACTGTGGGTTCAGGGAGTCCAACACACAGGGGGGCTATGAGTGCGGCATGTGGACGGGAGTCACGAAGGAGAAAGACCTACCAATGATCAGGCCTTCGAAATACACCATCCTCTCGGATGTGGCCGAGAGGAAATTACAGAGATAGAGAGGGGTGTAGGGCTGGGGGGACCGGGGTGGGGGTGTGGGGGGAGGTTACAGAGATAGGGACAGTGTGTAGGAGCTGGAGGGGGTTATAGATATGGACAGACTGTCGGGGCTGGAGGGGGTTAAAGAGATAGGGAGGGGGTGTATTGGCTGGAGGGGATCACAGAGATAGGGAGGGGGTGTATTGGCTGGAGGGGATCACAGAGATAGGGAGGGGTGTAGGGGCTGGAGGGGGTTACAGAGATAGGGAGGGGGTGTAGGGGCTGGAGGGGAGTTACAGAGATAGGGAGAGGGTGTAGGGGCTGGAGGGGGTTACAGAGATAGGGAGGCGGTGTAGGGGCTGGAGGGGGTTACAGAGATAGGGAGGGGGAGTAGGGGCTAGAGGGGTTACAGAGATCGGGAGGGGGTGTAGGAGCTGGAGGGGGTTACAGAGATAGGGAGGGGTCTAGGGGCTAGAGGGGGTTACAGGGATAGGGAGGGGCTATAGGGGCTGGAAGGAGTTACAGAGATAGGGAGGGGTGTAGGGGCTGGAGGGGGTTACAGAGATAGGGAGGGGGTGTTGGGGCTGGAGGGGGTTACAGAGATAGGGAGTGGGTGTAGAGGCTGGAGGAGGTTCCAGAGATAGGGAAGGGGTGTAGGGGCTGGAGGAGAGTACAGAGATAGGGAGAGTGTGTTGGGGCTGGAGGGGGTTACAGAGATAGGGAGGGGGTGTAGGGGCTGGAGGGGGTTACAGAGATAGGGAGGGGGTGTAGGGGCTGGAGGGGGTACAGAGATAGGGAGGGGGTGTAGGGGCTGGAGGGGGTTACAGAGATAGGGAGGGGTGTAGGGGCTGGAGGGGGTTACAGAGATAGGGAGGGGGTGTAGGGGCGGAGGGGGTTACAGAGATAGGGAGGGGGTGTAGGGGTTGGAGGGGGTTACAGAGATAGGGAGGGGGTGTAGGGGCATGGAGGGGGTTACAGAGATACGGATGGTGTGTAGGGGCATGGAGGGGGTTACAGGGATACGGAGGGGGTGTAGGGGCTGGATGAGGTTTTGGAGATATTGAGGTCTGTAGGGCTGGAGGGGGTTACAGAGACAGGGAGGGGTGTAGGGGCTGGAGGGGGTTACAGAGATAGGGAGGTGTGTAGTGCCTGTGAATTTAGGAATGAATTCTTACCGCGATCTGATATTACAGAACTTTCCAGTCATTCTGGATTTTTCTGACAGAGCATGAAAAGACCCGTTTATTTTAAAATCACGCAAATCCCCTCTTTGCTGATGGCAAGGGCTACATTGGAGCCCCTTTCCTGGGTTCATCCATCGTTTGGTAATTAAACTAGAATGGTGTAGACTGCTTGAACGATTGTTATTCAATAAGGGGCATCACTAGATGCCCAGCCCGTGTTGAGGTTTCTTTGTCCATTATTCTGTCTTAAAAATGTCCAATTGGAACACCGAAGGCACGCTCTCAGAAATTGGTGAGGATTAAAATTCTATAAGGACACAGACTTTGTGTCTACAGCACTGAGAGTTAGTTATTACCTCCCAACTCTCAGGAAGAGAATGTTCTAAATTCTCTACTTCTCTCAGCCCCATTTCACGTTGCATCTCAGATGTGCCCAACAGCTGCTTTTACCCCCCGAATGAAGCAAACTTCGAGATTTCTTTCACCGAGAAAACATTTACATTCTAATGAAAAAGAAATTAGCTGTTTTCCTGGCAGCCTCATGCCTTATCTCCAACTCCTTACAGATATTGGCACTCAGAGTATGATGCTGCTCAAGAAACCTTTGCTGTCCAAAGCTGTTGTCCAGTTGGCCTTCAATTAGTTTTCCAAATATCTACCGTCAAATTTGTTATTGGAGACAGACTGCTGTTCCCATGGTGCGAGTGGACCTCCAACAAGATGCTCTACCCAAGATGGTAATATTTACATCTGCTCCCATTACATCAGAAACCGTGTGTGGACATGGAGGTATTGAAGGATCCAACAGACCTGCATTACAGGTGACTACTGGACACAAAAGTCTATTTTGAGGTTCATGAGTGACCAGGGTATGATTAGGTTACAATAGAGGAGTTTGCTCCAAGTCACATGTCAGACTGTTTGAGGGTCAGGGACAGTATGAGACCCTTCATGACTCTGTAGCTGCAGCCACGTTAGCGTTGGAGACAGCGGGTTTGCCTGTAACAGTTGCTATAAGCAGTGGCTTTTAGTTAATAATCAGATACTTTTTGAAATTGGCAGACAGCTATTCGGTGTCATGTGTAAGCCAATGAAAGTATCCCAGGGAAATGTTAGGAAGCAGCATTTCAATCAACAAACCCAACAGATTCTCTGGTCAGAGACCAGGAAACTGCTCTCTCTGTTTCCACTCCATTCATAGCACCCAGGGTTCTTCCTCTATTGATGGCTGTGTGTGGGTGTGTGTTCTTGCCTGTGTTATCACGTGTGTGTATGAGTGCACATGTGTTTGTGCGTGTGTGAGTGCATGCATGAGAGAGTGTGTGCATGGACGAGTATGTGTGTGCCTTTGTGTGCGCGTGCATGAGAAAGTGTGTGTGTGTGTGTGGGGAGGGGGAGGGGGGGGTGTGAGAGAGGGTCTGTGTGTGCCTGTGTCTGTCAATGTGTGTCCAGTTATAAAGGGGTGAGAAGTTTAACTTGATGATATTTGTGTTTGTTTCTCTATATCTGGAGTCTATTCACTTGGAATAAATAGGGAATCCTTATAAATACAGAGACCAGCTCTGGGCTTTCTCTCAACCAGGGTCTGAAAGACAGGAAATTTGGGGAATTCTGCCCATTCCGATCACATCTTTAACATTTGTGATAACCCAGAGAACAGCAGGGTCTTCATTCCCAGGGTGTGTACCCAGGTGAGCTATTACACATTCAGTCACACTTTCACACTCCAGTCGTGTGTCTTGTGGAACTTTATTGAGAGAATATCCCGTAACAGACGGTAAATACAGGAACGAGTGTAGCCTCACATTGGGAATTATTCTGGGAATCACAACAAGTGGGAAGCGGGAGGGGATTTAGAAATCTCGATAGGATCAATTTGATGTTATCCTCTCGGGATTCGGGAGATGGGGGTGTAATCTCCTTTGGATACACAGCATCAGGATTTGGATTCCTGTTGGGAGACGGCCTGGGAGATGATGTGATCCCAGGGAAAACATTAGGGTCTGGGAAAGTGGGACTGGGGTCAAGTTTCAGTTTTGGGTCATGGTTCAGAGGGTGGTCTGGGATGTTGTCTGTTCAGGCACCGTCTGTGTTCAGAGATTCCTCATCTTCATTCCTGATGAATCCACACAACAATTCAGCATTTAGTGTCTGAATCCTGGAAAAAAATCAGAGACATCAGGGTACAGGGAGCTTTACTCCAACCCAGTGCTGTCCATATCTTGTCAGTGTTTGATGGGGGAGAGTGTAGAGGGAAGTTTACTCTGCATCTAACGCCAGACTGTCCGTGACCTGGGAAGGTTTGATGGGGACAGTGTAGAGGGAGCTTTACTCTGTATCTAACCCCGTGCTGTCTCTGTCCTGGGAGTGTTTGATGGGGGACAGTGTAGAGAAAGCTTTACTCTGTATCTAACCCTGTGCTGTCCCTGTCCTGGGAGTGTTTGATGGGGGACAGTGTAGAGGGAGCTTTACTCTGTATCTAACCCCGTGCTGTCCCTGTGCTGGGAGTGTTTGATGGGGGACAGTGTAGAGAGAGCTTTACTCTGCATCTAACCCTGTGCTGTCCCTATCCTGAGAGTGTTTAATGGGGACAGTGTAGATGGAGCTTAACTCTGTATCTAACCCCGTGCTGTCCCTGTCCCTGGGAGTGTTTGATGGGGGGACAGTGTAGAGGGAGCTTAACTCTGTATCTAACCCATTGCTGTGGAATGCTATGTTTTGAATGCTGAAACCTGATGGAGGGGGGGAAGGAGACATGTGCCCAGGTCTCCCCTGCCTGTCTGCAGTGCGGTCTGCCTCACAGGGATGGAGTTAGAGCTAAAGCTGTATAATAAAGAGCAGGTTGTTTCAATGAAGTACATCCACTAATTGCTGTCCCTGACCATGAGGAGATTTGCAAATGTTTTGCAGCCAATGGGGCTCCAGCGAGCGGTGACATCATCGTATGAATTGTGTGTGAAGATGCTGATCATGTGATGAGACTGTGACATCACCAAAACGTATCACACACAATGTTCATCTCCAATAAGGGGAGTGTTGGTGAACAAAGAGACTTAGGGGGTACAGGGTCATAGATCACTGAAACTGGAATCACAGGTAGATAGGATAGTGAAGGTGGCATTTTACATACTTTCCTATATTGGTCAGTGCACTGGCTATAGGGATTGGGAAGTCATGTTGTACCTGTACAGGACATTGATAAGGCCACTTTTGGAATATTGTGTACAATTCTGGTCTCCCTGCTTTGGAGGGATGTTGTGGAACTTGAAAGAGTTCAGAAATGATTTCCAACGATGTTGCCAGGGTTGAAGGGTTTGAGCTTCAGGGAGAGGCTGTGACTGTTTTCCCTGGATTGTCGGAGGCTGAGGGGTGACCTGATAAAGGTTTATAAAATGATGAGGAGCATGAATGGAGAAAATAGACAAGGTCTTTTCCCTGGGGTGAGAGTGTGCAGAACGAGAGGTCAAAGGTGAAGAGAGAAAGATATATAAAAGGACCTGAGGGACATCTTTTTCATGTAGAGAGTGGTGCGTGTACAGAATGAGCTGCCAGAGGAAGTGGTGCATTTAAAAGGTATTTGGATGGGGACATGAATAAGAAGGGTTTAGAGGGATATGGATTAGTGGTGCTGGAAGAGCACAGCAGTTCAGGCAGCATCCGAGGAGCAGCAAAATCAACGTTTCGGGCAAAAGCCCTTATTCCTGGTGAAGGGCTTTTGCCCGAAACGTCGATTTTACTGCTCCTCAGATGCTGCCTGAACTGCTGTGCTCCCCCAGCACCACTAATCCAAAATCTGGTTTCCAGCATCTGCAGTCATTGTTTTAATTAGAGGGATATGGGCCAAGTGCTGGCAAATGGGACTAGATTAGTCGGGGGTATCTGGTCGAAATGGACGAGTCAGACCAAAGAGTCTGTTTCCGTTCTGTACGTCTCTATGACTCGAGAGCTCACTTCTTGATATCGATGTCACAACCTGGAACAGCCTCAATTCCCCATTTCCTGCACCTTCCCATCCCCCCTCACACCACCCACCCCCAACCCCATCACTTACGTCTCACATGGAGAGTGATTTCAGCGTCATCGGTGTTTGCCCCATCCTTGGACCACACCATGCATTTGTAAATCCCACTGTCCCTTACCCTGGTCGCGTTGATACGGAGACCCCAGGGAAATCTTTTGATCCGCTTCCTGTACGTCTCTGGAAAGAAAGGAGAGAGAACAAGAAGGAGGGATCCGCTGTTAACGGTGGCAGGAGATCTCAAACAGGTCCAGCAGCAGATTACCTTCCACTCCTGCAGAGAGTGATTGAGTTCATCATTGTCTCTGAACCTGTTCAATCCTTCAGCAGAGAGTTGCTGGGGAAGTGAAAGGCCATTATCCTTAAGAACGGAGACAGCAACAATTGAAGTCACAATGATGTGCTGTCACTATCGCTGCCAGGGTCGGGAAAGCAACAAGGTCTGTAACAGATACCGCGTGGGGCGGCACGGTGGCACAGTGGTTAGCACTGCTGCCTCACAGCGCCAGAGACCTGGGTTCAATTCCCGCCTCAGGCGACTCTCTGTGTGGAGTTTGCACGTTCTCCCCGTGTCTGCGTGGGTTTCCTCCGGGTGCTCCGGTTTCCTCCCACATTCCAAAGATGTGCAGGTTAGGGTGAATTGGCCATGCTAAATTGCCCATAGTGTTAGGTAAGGGGTAGATGTAGGGGTATGGGTGGGTTGCGCTTCGGCGGGGCGGTGTGGACTTGTTGGGCCGAAGGGCCTGTTTCCACACTGTAAGTAATCTATTCTAATCTAGATACAGAGGATCGGTCTTGTTGTAGATCACACAACATACAGGGACAACTAGCCATTTGGATACAAACTGGCACCAGGGGAGAAGACAGAGGGTGGTGGTGGAGGGTTACCTTTGAGACTGGAGGCCTGTGACCAGTGGTGTGCCACATCCATCGGTGCTGGGTCCACTGCTTTTTGTCATTGAGAGAAATGATTTGGATGTGAACATAGGAGGTATGGTCAGTAAGTTTGCAGATGACACCAATTTTGGAGGTGTAGTGGACAGCGAAGAGGGTTACCTCAGATTACAACAGGATCTGGACCAGATGGGCCAATGGGCTGAGAAGTGGCAGATGGAGTTTAATTCAGATAAATGTGAGGTGCTGCATTTTGGAAAAGCAAATCTTAGCAAGACTTATACAATTAATGGTAAGGTCCGAGGGAGTGTTGCTGAACAAAGAGACTTTGGAGTGTAGGTTCATAGCTCCTTGAAAGTGGAGTCACAGCGATATAGAATAGTGAAGGAGGGGTTTGATATACTTTCCCGTATTGGTCAGAGTATTGAATATCGGTGTTGAGAGGTCATGTTGCGGCTGTACAGAACACCGGTTAGGCCACTGTTGGAATACTGCGTGCACTTCTGGTCTCCCTTTCGGAAGGATGTTGTGAAACGTGAAAAGGTTCAGAAAAGATTTACAAGGATGTTGCCAGGATGGAGGATTTGACCTACAGGGAGAGGCTGAATAGGCTGGGGCTGTTTTCCTTGCATCGCCAGAAGCTCAGGGCTGACCTTATAGACGTTTATAAAATCATGAAGGGGATTGGTAAAGTAAACAGACAAGGGGTTTTCCACGTGGTGGGTGAGTCAGAACTAGAGGGCAGAGGTTTAGGGTAAGATGGGCAAGATTTAAACCGGACCTAAGGGGCATCTTAGGTAATACGTGTATGGAATAAGCTGCCAGAGGAAGGCTGGTACAATGCCAACATTTAAAAGGCATCTGGACGGGTACAAGAATAGGAAGGATTTGGAGAGTTCTGGGCCAAGTGCTGGAAAATGGGACTAGATTAATTTAGGATATCTGGTCAGCATGGACGAGTTGGACCGAAGGGTCTGTTTCCATCCTGTACAACGCTATGACTCTATGTTGGACTTTGAAATCCCATGTTAACTTGTAACTAGGGCAACAAGGGATATGATAAACACCAGCGATGGTACCATCCCACGAGTGAGTAAAAGAATGAAACTTGCTGATCAATGAATGAATGAACAAGATGTGCTGAAGGACAGCCATTAGTTGGGATGGATTGTAGCCTTTGAGAGAAAGGGGGATGTTTTCTCCAGTCTCACAGATACACTCATGGTTATGGTCACTGATGGAATAAAGTTCCCGTACTCCATCACAGCCGAGGTCACCTGAAGCATGGCACTCTACTTAAAGAAACCTGTCACCCCAGACACTTATATACCTGAGCAATGTAATGTTTTAGAGGTTACAGGCAGCTGTGAAGCTGTATCTACGAAACCCAGGCTCCAGTTTGTTTTAAGGTTGCAAAAGACAATATAAATGGTGCCACATTTTGGAATATAATGTGTTCAGCACAGTGGCTCAGTGGTTAGCACTGCTGCCTCATGGCACCAGGAAACTGGGTTTGATTCCACCCTCTGGCACCTGTCTGTGGAGTTTGCACATTTTCCCGGTGTCTGCATGGGTTTCCACCGGGTGCTCCAATTTCCTCCCACAGTCCAAAGATGTGCACTTTAGGGTGGATTGGCCATGCTAAATTTCCCCATAGTGTGCAGGGACATGCAGGTTAAGGTGGATTGGCCAGTGGGAAATATTGGGGCAAGATTAGATACTGCCTGACCTGCTGTGATTTTCCAGCACTACTCTAATATTGACACTGATCTCCAGGATCTGCAGTCCTCATTCTCACCCAGTGGGACAAACACAACGTGCTCAGGCACGTGCAGGTTAAGGTGGTCTGGTCAGTGCTAAATAAGCCATAGTGTACAGGGATGTGCAGGTTAGGTTGGATTGATCGTGCTAAGTTACACATAGTATCCAGGGATATGCAGATTAGTACTCATTGACTGTGCTAAATTGCCCATAGTGTCCAGGGGGGGTGTAAGTTATGGAGGATTGGCCATGCTAAATTACCCATAGTGTACAGGGATGTGTAGGTTAGGGTGGATTGGCCATGCTAAATTACCCATAGTGTTCAGGGATGTGCAGGTTAGGGTGGATTGGCCATGCTAAATTACCCCATAGTGTTCAGGGATGTGTAGGTTAGGGTGGATTGGCCATGCTAAATTACCCATAGTGTTCAGGGATGTGTAGGTTAGGGTGGATTGGCCATGCTAAATTACCCATAGTGTTCAGGGATGTGTAGGTTAGGGTGGATTGGCCATGGGGTATCCAGGGATGGGGATGGTTGGGATGTGTTTTCGGAGGTTCGGTGTGGAGTTGTTGGGCTGAATGGCCTGTTTCCACACTGTGGGGATTCTATGTTGTTGGAAACTCCCACAGGGCCCTTGCTTTTTATGAGAGAGGGAGAATGTACAGAGCGTGCCTCACTCTCTCCCTGTTAAACATCTCACTGTGGGTTCAGGGAGACCAACACGGAGGGGGTTATGGGAGCGGCATATTGTCGGGAGACACGAAGGAGACAGACCTACCAATGACCTGGCCTTTGAAGGACACCAGTTCTCTGGAACCATCCGGCTTTTTGAACACCCAGGCTGTGTCAGGATTAGGCCCAAAGTCGGGCGAGTGACGGCACAGAAGGTCGGCGGCTGGAGGAAGGAGAGAGAGGAATTAAAGGGCTCTCCAGGGATGACGCTGCAATTCCATCCGACACAACAGCCTTGGACGGGGGTGGGGGGCCCCAGTGAGTCACTGGACATCAACAAACCATCTCAGGGGTGTAGAGGCTGGAGGGTTTTTACAGAGATAGTGAGCAGTTTAGGGACTGGAGGGGTTTACAGAGATTGGGAGGGGTATGGGGATGGAGGAGGTTACAGAGATAGAAGGGATATAGGGACTGGAGGGGGGTGACAGAGATTGGGAGGGGTATGGGGATGGAGGAGGTATCAAAGACAGTGAGGGGTTTATGAGCTGGATGGGTTTACAGATCTAGGGAGGGGTATGCAGGGGGTCACAACGATAGGGAGGGATGTAGGGACTGGTGGACGTACAGAGATAGGGAGAGGTGTAGGAGCTAGATGGAGTTACACATATAGGGAGGGATATGGGCCTGCAGGGGGTTACACTGACAGGGAGGGATGCAGTTTCTAGGGGAGGTTACAGAGACAGGGAGGGGTGTAGTGGCTGGAGGGGGTACAGAGATAGGGAGGATTGAAGGGACTGGAGGAGGTTACAGAGTTAGGACTGTTTGCTGTGATCCTCACCAATATGGCTCCCTACTTGTACTCCTCTCCTTCCCCCCTACCACCCAAATGCTGCAGTAGTTCTCACAACAATGTCTCACTTACATCTTCCACGCCTTGTGGTGATGATGGGATTATCAGCGGTCACAGAGAAAGGTTCACTCGGAGGTGCTGTCAAGAAACAGAGGATTGATCTCAACAGAATGTAGCAGACACTTCAACCCTGTACTGTCCCTGTCCTGGGAGTGAGTGATGGGGACTGTGTAGAGAGAGCTTTACTCTGTACCTAACCCCGTACTGTCCCTGTCCTGGGAGTGAGTGATGGGGGACTGTGTAGAGAGAGCTTTACTCTGTATCTAACCCCGTGCTATCCCTGTCCAAGGAGTGTTTGATGGGGGGACAGTGTAGAGAGAGCTTTACTCTGTATCTAACCCTGTGCTGTCCCTGTCCTGGGAGTGAGTGATGGGGGACTGTGTAGAGAGAGCTTTACTCTGTATCTAACCCCGTGCTGTCCCTGTCCTGGGAGTGAGTGATGGGGACTGTGTAGAGAGAGCTCTACTCTGTATCTAACCCCGTGCTGTCCCTGTCCTGGGAGTGAGTGATGGGGACTGTGTAGAGAGAGCTTTACTCTGTATCTAACCCCGTGCTGTCCCTGTCCGAGGAGTGTTTGATGGGGACAGTGTAGAGGGAGCTTTACTCTGTATCTAAACCTCTGCTGTCTCTGTCCTGGGAGACTAGACAGTGTAGAGGGAGCTTCCCTCTTTATTATTGCATTAATGAAGTGTTGTGCTCTGTTGAGAGGGTGAGATGTCCCCGTCTATCTCCCTCCTGGCTGCAGTGACTAACTCTGACTAACCTGGTGCTTGGTCCGAACTGTACGATAAAGAGGATGTTGGTTGTACTCAGTGCCTGTCCCTGGTGAGACTCTGTGGTACTTCCTGACTGTGAGGGACCTCCACTGTACGATAAAGAGGATGTTGGTTGTACTCAGTGCCTGTCCCGGTGAGACTCTGTGGTACTTCCTGACTGTGAGGGACCTCCACTGTACGATAAAGAGGATGTTGGTTGTACTCAGTGCCTGTCCCGGTGAGACTCTGTGGTACTTCCTACTGTGAGGGACCTCCACTGTACGATAAAGAGGATGTTGGTTGTACTCAGTGCCTGTCCCGGTGAGACTCTGTGGTACTTCCTGACTGTGAGGGACCTCCACTGTACGATAAAGAGGATGTTGGTTGTACTCAGTGCCTGTCCCGGTGAGACTCTGTGGTACTTCCTGACTGTGAGGGACCTCCACATTACTCTCGGTCAGACAGACACCAGGGTATGTTCACATTGCAGGACCTGCTGACCCACAACCCCGTGTCTAATCCAAGGATGACTTAAACCAAACTTAATTCAGCCCCACCTCCGAAATTGTTGGCCCGGGACTGGAAACTTCCCCAATTCCACAGCGTCCCAAACTGTCCTGTGTCCGAGAGTTCCTCACCCTTAGAGCAGCCTGTCCCTCTCCCCCGTCACATACCCTTCACACGGAGCTGGATCGCAACCTGGCCACTGCGTTTCCCATACTGGGAGGTCACCTCACACGTATATGTCCCACTGTCATAAGGAAATACCTTCCTCACGGAGAGACCATTTGTCACAGCGTCAATCTGATTTTTATAGGGTTCTGCGAGAGAGGAACAGTCATCACTTGTCTGAAAGAGAGAGAGAGGAGAGAGGGACAGTGCGGGAGAGAGACAGGAGGGAGAGAGGGATGGGATGCGGAGAGAGAGACAATGTGGAGGGGGGGGAAGAGAGAGACGGGAGTGGGGGGGAGAGAGAGACGGGAGAGGGGGGGAGAGAGACGGGAGGGGGGGAGAGAGAGAGACGGGAGGGGGTGAGAGAGAGACGGGGGGGGGGGAGAGAGAGACGGGAGGGGGGGAGAGAGAGACGGGAGGGGGGGAGAGAGAGAGACGGGGGGGGGGAGAGAGAGACGGGAGGGGGGGAGAGAGAGACGGGATGGGGGGGGAGAGAGAGACGGGGTGGGGGGAGAGAGAGAGGGGAGGGAGTGAGAGACGGGGGGGGGAGAGAGAGACGGGGGGGAGAGAGAGAGGGGAGGGAGTGAGAGACGGGGGGGGGAGAGAGAGACGGGGGGGAGAGAGAGAGGGGAGGGAGTGAGAGACGGGGGGGGGAGAGAGAGACGGGGGGGAGAGAGAGACGGGGGGGAGAGAGAGACGGGGGGGAGAGAGAGAGGGGAGGGGGGGGAGAGAGAGAGACGGGGGGGGGAGAGAGAGACGGGGGGGAGAGAGAGACGGGGGGGGAGAGAGGGGGGGGGGGGAGAGAGAGACGGGGGGGAGAGAGAGACGGGGGGGAGAGAGAGACGGGGGGGAGAGAGATGGAGGGGGGTAGAGAGAGACGGGAGGGGGGGGAAGAGAGAGACGGGGGGGGGAAGAGAGAGACGGGGGGGGAAGAGAGAGACGGGGGGGGAAGAGAGAGACGGGAGGGGGGGGAGAGAGAGAGAGAGACGGGATGGGGGGAGAGAGTGACGGGGGGGGGAGAGAGAGACGGGAGGGGGGGGAGAGAGAGACGGGAGGGGGGGGAGAGAGAGACGGGGGGGGAGAGAGAGACGGGAGGGAGAGAGAGACGGGAGGGGGCGGAGAGCGAGACGGGAGGGGGAGAGAGAGAGAGACGGGGGGGGGGGAGAGAGACGGAGGGGGGTAGAGAGTGACGGGGGGGAGAGAGAGACGGGAGGGGGGGGGAAGAGAGAGACGGGAGGGGGGGGGAAGAGAGAGACGGGGGGGGGGGAGAGAGAGACGGGAGGGGGGGGAAGAGAGAGACGGGAGGGGGGGGGAAGAGAGAGACGGGAGGGGGGGAGAGAGAGACGGGAGGGGGGGGAAGAGAGAGACGGGAGGGGGGGGAAGAGAGAGACGGGGGGGGGAAGAGAGACGGGAGGGGGGGAGAGAGAGACGGGGGGGGGAAGAGAGACGGGGGGGGAGAGAGAGACGGGGGGGGGAAGAGAGAGACGGGGGGGGAAGAGAGAGACGGGGGGGTAAGAGAGAGACGGGGGGGAGAGAGAGACGGGGGGGGGGAAGAGAGAGACGGGAGGGGGGGGAGAGAGAGAGACGGGAGGGGGTGGAGAGAGAGACGGGAGGGGGGGGAGAGAGACGGGGGGGGGAGAGAGAGACGGGGGGGGAGAGAGACGGAGGGGGGGTAGAGAGAGACGGGGGGGGAGAGAGAGACGGGGGGGAGAGAGAGACGGGAGGGGGGGGAGAGAGAGACGGGAGGGGGGGGAGAGAGAGACGGGAGGGGGGGAGAGAGAGACGGGGGGGGGAGAGAGAGACGGGGGGGGGAGAGAGAGAGAGAGAGAGACGGGAGGGGGGGAGAGAGAGACGGGAGGGGGGAGAGAGAGACGGGGGGGGAGAGAGAGAGAGAGAGAGAGACGGGAGAGGGGGGAGAGAGAGACGGGGGGGGGAGAGAGAGAGAGAGAGACGGGAGGGGGAGAGAGAGACGGGGGGGAGAGAGAGAGAGACGGGAGGAGGTGGAGAGAGAGACAGGAGGGGGAGAGAGAGAGAGACGGGAGGGGGGGGAGAGAGAGACGGGAGGGGGGGAGAGAGAGATGGGAGGGGGGGAGAGAGAGACGGAGGGGGGTAGAGAGAGACGGGAGGGGGGGAAGAGAGAGATGGGAGGGGGGGAGAGAGAGACGGAGGGGGGTAGAGAGAGACGGGAGGGGGGGAAGAGAGAGACGGGAGGGGGGGGGAGAGAGAGACGGGAGAGGGGGGGAGAGAGACGGGAGGGGGGGGAAGAGAGAGACGGGAGGGGGGAAGAGAGAGACGGGAGGGGGGGAGAGAGAGACGGGAGGGGGGGAGAGAGAGACGGGAGGGAGGGGAGAGAGAGACGGGAGGGAGGGGAGAGAGAGACGGGGGGGAGGGGAGAGAGAGAGACGGGAAGGGGGGAGAGAGAGACGGGAGGGAGGGGAGAGAGAGACGGGAGGGAGGGGAGAGAGAGACGGGGGGGAGGGGAGAGAGAGAGACGGGGGGGAGGGGAGAGAGAGAGAGACGGGGGGGGAAGAGAGAGAGACGGGGGGGGGAGAGATAGAGAGAGAGACGGGAGGGGGGCAGAGAGAGACGGGGGGGGGAGAGAGACGGGGGGGGGGAGAGAGAGAGACGGGAGGGGGGGGAGAGAGACGGGGGGGGAGAGAGAGACGGGGGGGGGGAGAGAGAGACGGGGGGGGTGGAGAGAGAGACGGGGGGGGGGAGAGAGAGAGACGGGAGGGGGGGGAGAGAGACGGGGGGGGGGAGAGAGAGACGGGGGGGGGAGAGAGAGACGGGGGGGGGGAGAGAGAGACGGGGGGGGGGAGAGAGAGACGGTGGGGGGGAGAGAGAGACGGGGGGGGAGAGAGAGAGAGACGGGGGGGAGAGAGAGAGAGAGACGGGGGGGGAGAGAGAGACGGGAGGGGGGGGAGAGAGAGACGGGAGGGGAGGAGAGAGAGAGAGAGACGGGAGGGGGGGAGAGAGAGAGACGGGGGGGGAGAGAGAGACGGTGGGGGGGAGAGAGACGGGGGGGAGAGAGAGAGAGAGACGGGGGAGAGAGAGAGAGACGGGGGGGAGAGAGAGAGAGACGGGGGGGGAGAGAGAGAGACGGGAGGGCGGGAGAGAGAGACGGGAGGGGGGAGAGAGAGAGAGAGAGAGAGACGGGGGGGAGAGAGATGGGGAGAGAAAGTCAGTGGAGGCGCAGGGGAGAGAGGGACTGGGGAGAGAGAGGCAGGAGGGGAGAGAGGTGGGGAGGGGCAGAGAAAAGAGAGCGAAAGTGGAAAGGGAGGGAGAGGGTGTGAAGTCAGTGGGAGAGAGAAATAGGGATCCTGAGATGGAGGAGGGAGTGAGAAAGAGAAAGAGAGAGAGAGAGAGAGAGAGAGGACGTGAGAAGGATGAAATGCGAAAGTGATAGAGAGATAGGACAGTGAGAGGGAAAATGTTGAGAGAAAGCCAAGAGGGATCAAATAAGGGGAGAGAGAGAGAGAGAGACAAGACAATAGAATGAGATGTGGGGCTGGAGTTGGGTGGGTAGGGGAGAGATAGAGAGAGAGAGAGCGAGAGAGACAGACAGACAGACAGAGAGACAGACAGGGCAGGAGACATAGAGATGTACAGAAGGGAAACAGACCCTTCGGCCCAACCCGTCCATGCCGACCAGATATCCCAACCCAATCTAGTCCCACCTGCCAGCACCCGGCCCATATCCCCCCAAACCCTTCCTATTCATATACCCATCCAGATGCCTCTTAAATGCTGTAATTGTACCAGCCTCCACCACATCCTCTGGCAGCTCATTCCATACACGCACCACCCTCTGTGTAAAAAATGTTGCCCCTTAGGTCTCCATTACATCTTTCCCCTCCCACCCTAAACCTATGCCCCTGTAGTCCTGGACTCCCAGACCTCAGGGAAAAAACTTTGTCTATTTACCCTGTCCATGTCCCTCAAGACTTTGTAAACCTCTATAAGGTCAGCCCTCAGCCACCGACGCTCCAGGGAAAACAGCCCCAGCCTGGTCAGCCTCTCCCTGTAGCTCAAACCCTCCAGCCCTGGCAACATCCTTGTAAATCTTTTCTGAACCCTTTCAAGTTTCACAACATCTTTCTGATAGGAAGGAGACCAGAATTGCATGCAATATTCCAACAGTGGCCTAACCAATGTCCTGTACAGCCGCAACATGACCTCCCAACTCCTGTACTCAATACTCTGACCAATAAAGGAAAGTATACCAAACACCCTCTTCACTATCCTATCGACCTGGGACTCCACTTTCAAGGAGCTATGAACCTGCACTCCAAAGTCTCTTTGTTCAGCAACACTCCCTAGGACCTTACCATTAAGTGTAAGGTCTTACTAAGATTTGCTTTCCCAAAATGCAGCACCTCACATTTATCTGAATTAAACTCCATCTGCCACTTCTCAGCCCATTGGCCCATCTGGTCCAGATCCTGTTATAATCTGAGGTAACCCTCTTCGCTGTCCACTACACCTCCAATTTTGGTGTCATCTGCAAACTTATTAACTGTACCTCTTATGCTCGCATCCAAATCATTTATGTAAATGACGAAAAGTAGAGGACCCAGCACCGATCCTTGTGGCACTCCACTGGTCACAGGCCTCCAGTCTGAAAAGCAACCCTCCACCACCACCCTCTGTTTTCTACCTTTGAGCCAGTTCTGTATCCAAATGGCTAGTTCCCCCTGTATTCCATGAGATCTAACCTTGCTAACCAGTCTCCCATGGGGAACCTTGTCGAACGCCTTACTGAAGTCCATATAGATCACATCTACTGCTCTGCCCTCATCAATCCTCATTGTTACTTCTTCAAAAAACTCAACCAAGTTTGTGAGACATGATTTCCCATGTACAAAGCCATGTTGACTATCCCTAATCAGTCCTTACCTTTCCAAATACATGTACATCCTGTCCCTCAGGATTCCCTCCAACAACTTGCCCACCACTGAGGTCAGGATCACTGGTCGAAAGAGACCGAGAATGGAAGGGGGGGATGGGAAAAGAGACTGAAATAGAAAAAAATAGAAGGGAGGTAGAGAGAGGGAACACAAGAGAGAGAGGGGTGTCAGGGACTGAGAGAAAGAGAGAGAGAGAGGGAGAGAGGGAGATACGGGGAGATAGAGTGCGGGAGAGAGGGAGAGAGACAAAGAGGGTGAGAGAGAGAATGAGAGAGTAAGTGAGAGAGAAAGATATGACAAGGGGCAGTGACAGACAGGGAGGGGTGTAGGGGCTGGAGAGGGTTACAGAAATTGGAGTGATGTAGTGTCTGAAGGAGGTTACAGAAATAGGGAGGGGAATAGGGACTGCAGGAGTTTACAGAGATAGCAAGGTTTGGAGAGACAGAGGAGCATTCAGGGATACGGAGGGGTAAAAATGCCAGAGGGGGTAACTGAGACCGTGATGGGGTGTGAACCTGCAGTATTCCGGTTCCCTTTCACTAATCACATTCCATCCTTCACCAAAGTGTTTGCAGCAATTGCTGCTCTCAATCCCCAAAGCAGTCTGTGCTCTTCCCCACCTCCCAATCCCACAATAGCCAACACAATGATGTGATACTTACACCCCCCAATAGGAACTTCCACCCTGTGAGTGTTGGTGGTCACACTGGCGCGTGTGTACTGAGGTACTGTGAACAGAGACAGGACACTGTTAGATGGACTGGACACAACTGATTCTTGGTCATATCAATGTAAAAGGCTCCAGCGAGGGAAGAGTTAATCTGTGAGCTGGTACTCCAGCTCCACCCATGTCCATATTAGCTTTTAGACCACGCTGAAGGCAGTTTCACTCAGAGAGGAAGAGACACAGAGGAGCAGTGGGAATGGGACAGGCTGGTAATCCAGAGTCTGAAGGTGATGTTCTGGTGACATGTGTCTCCATCCCACCCTCACACATAGTGACGTTGGAATGCTGCACCAGGGACAGAGCAGGGAACAGGGCAGTGGGCTGTAGTTAGATCACTGAGTGACCCAGACATAACCGTTCATCACCCAACTCCAATGGAAGGGAAAGGAGATATGAAAGGGAACTGGGTGTAAGATGGCTGTGAGAGGGACTGCCTGAGGTCACAGGTCACACAGAACATGAGAACCAGATTATATTTCCAACCAATGAGAGATACAGAGAGACAGGGACTGACAGAGAGAGAAAAGGAAAGACTCAGATAGAGAGACTGTTCCAGACAAACAGATACAGACGTGGTGACAATCCTGGCTTGTCCTCACTGCTTTCTGCACTTCCGATCCAAAAACGATCCAGTAAGAGAGAAATAAACCATCCTGCTCACAGAAACACATTGTGAAAAGCTCCCTCTGCACTGTCCCCATCAAACACTCCCAGGGCAGGGACAGCACACAGTTAGATACAGAGTAAAGCTCCCTGATTACTGACCCCATTAAACTCTCCCAGGACCAGGACAGCACATGGTCCGATACATAATAAAACTCCCTCTTCACTGTCCGAGTGTAAAAGCTGAACATTGTGCCCTGTTGATCCCTGCTCAGTGTAATCTTGTGGGGAGTGAATTTGTTGTTACTGCTGTACAGTCCTTGCAGCTTTCAGTTATGACCTGTTGATCATTGATAGTTTGAGAAATAAAACATGATGGAAACAGTGTCTTGGTGAACAGAGTGTGAGAGTGAAACATCAACTACAGGGAGGACAGGAAGATAACGTGGCAGAGCGGGAGAGCAAGGGGACAGGAGGAGAAACCAGGAGAGAGGGACAGAGAAACAGAGAGTGAAAGAGACAGAGAGACATACATCCAAAATGTCAAGGTCAAGGGTTCAATTCATTCTCAGTACTGAGGGTCAGTACTGAGGGAGTGCTGCACTGTCGGAGGGTGAATACTGAGGGAGTGCCGCACTGTCGGAGGGTCAGTACTGAGGGAGTGCCTCACTGTCGGAGGGTCAGTACTGAGGGAGTGCCGCACTGTCGCAGGGTGAATACTGAGGGAGTGCCGCACTGTTGGAGGGTCAGTACTGAGGGAGCGCTGCACAGTCCAAGGGTCAGTGCTGAGGGAGTGCTGCACTGTCGGAGGGTCAGTACTGAGGGAGTGCCGCACTGTCGCAGGGTGAATACTGAGGGAGGGCCGCACTGTCGGAGGGTCAGTACTGAGGGAGTGCCGCACTGTCGCAGGGTGAATACTGAGGGAGTGCCGCACTGTCGGAGGGTCAGTACTGAGGGAGCGCTGCACAGTCCAAGGGTCAGTGCTGAGGGAGTGCCGCACTGTCGGAGGGTCAGTACTGAGGGAGTGCCGCACTGTCGCAGGGTGAATACTGAGGGAGTGCCGCACTGTCGGAGGGTCAGTACTGAGGGAGCGCCGCACTGTCGGAGGGTCAGTACTGAGGGAGCGCCGCACTGTCAGAGGGTGAATACTGAGGGAGCGCTGCACTGTCGGAGGGTCAGTACTGAGGGAGCGCCGCACTGTCAGAGGGTGAATACTGAGGGTGTGCTGCACTGTCGGAGGACGAATACTGAGGCAGTGCCGCACTGGCTCGGGGTCAGTACATCAGGAATTATCTCTTTGCCTCTCAATCCTTACTCCCATCTCAATCTCCCTCTCAAACCTATCCCCAGGGATCTCTCTTTTCACCTCCATCTGCTCTTTCAGTCTTTTCCATTTTGTCCTGTACCCTTGCTTTCTCCATCCCCATCTCTCTGTCTCCCTGCCCCCTCCCCCTGTCTCCCTGCCCTCTCCCCCTGTCTCTCTGCCCTCTCCCCCTGTCTCCCTGCCCTCTCCCCCTGTCTCCCTGCCCTCTCCCCCTGTCTCCCTGCCCTCTCCCCCTGTCTCCCTGCCCTCTCCCCCCGTCTCCCTGCCCCCTCCCCCTGTCTCCCTGCCCCCTCCCCCTGTCTCCCTGCCCCCTCCCCCTGTCTCCCTGCCCCCTCCCCCTGTCTCCCTGCCCCCTCCCCCTGTCTCCCTGCCCTCTCCCCCATCTCCCTGCCCTCTCCCCCCGTCTCCCTGCCCCCTCCCCCTGTCTCCCTGCCCCCTCCCCCTGTCTCCCTGCCCCCTCCCCCTGTCTCCCTGCCCCCTCCCCCTGTCTCCCTGCCCCCTCCCCCTGTCTCCCTGCCCTCTCCCCCGTCTCCCTGCCCCCTCCCCCTGTCTCCCTGCCCCCTCCCCCTGTCTCCCTGCCCTCTCCCCCTGTCTCCCTTCCCCCTCCCCCTCCCCCTGTCTCCCTGCCCCCTCCCCCTGTCTCCCTGCCCCCTCCCCCTGTCTCCCTGCCCTCTCCCCCTGTCTCCCTGCCCCCTCCCCCTGTCTCCCTGCCCCCTCCCCCTGTCTCCCTGCCCTCCCTCCATCTCCCTCCCTTCAGCGTTGGGCTCCCTCCATCAGTCTGACTCCAGTCTGACCGGTACTCACCTTGTTGTAACAGTAACAACAGCACCAGAAGCTGAAGGACACTGTGATTCTGACAGGGTCTGACCACAGCCATGTCTTTCCCTGCACTGAGCAACCTCACCTCTTCTGCCCAGGTAACCCTCCCGCCATTGGCTGCACCGTCCCCAAATCCTGCCCGCCTCTCATTGGCCATCCTGTTCACCTGGCCCCTCCCTCACACCATCGCCGTGTCCTTCCTCCATTGGCTGATCGCACGGCCCATGAGTTGGCGTTGGCTCATTGATGGAATAGCTGAGACACGTGGTGAAGGGGAGAGTGGGTGACGTGCCAAGGATGAGGCTGTCTCAGCTATGGCGGACAGTTCGAGGGGATTGGTTCACAATTTATTGGTCAATTGAAGCGTTAAAAGAACCAAGGTAAGTTTCTGGATTGTTCCTCAGAAGAAGACATCTTTCTGAACTTCACTCCTGAATGTTACTCCATTTGCTAGTTTCGTGTCTCCCTGAGACAGTTTCTCTCTTTCTTAATATCACAAAATGTTCCAGTGAGGATGTGAATCCTGATTGAGCCTTTGGAGTCCCACATGGGTCTGTTCCAGCATTTCATCATCGAGTACAGGAGTTGGTTCATCTTTGAACTAGACATTGATGAGGCCACATTTGGAATACTGCGTACAGTTCTGGTCACCCGACTATAGATAGGAGATGATTAAACTAGAAAGAATGCAGAAAAGATTTACTAAGATGCGGCCTGGATTGGAGGGTTTGAGCTAAAAGGAGAGGCTGGTTAGGCTGGGGCTTTTATCCCTGGGGCGTCGGAGACTGAGGGGGCAACCTGACAGAGGTCTATAAAACCATGAGAGGCATAGGTAAGGCAGTTAGCTTTCCCCCATTGTCGGGGAGTCTAAATCTAGAGGGGACAGGTTTAAGGGGAGAGATACAAAAGGGTCCAGAGGGGACAATGTTTTAACACAGAGGGTGGTGAGGGTCTGGAACTGTCGCAGTGGAAGTGAGTACAATTTCATCATTGAAGAAACATTGAGACAGGGACATGGATGGGTTCAGGAGGGAGGGATATGGACCAAACGCTGGGAAATGGGTCGAGATTAATTGTGAACACGGGACAGTATGGACAGTTCGTGCTGATGGGCCTGTTCCCATGCTGTAGACTCTGGATTATGTCTGTGCTGGATCTTTCAGACACTCACTGACCTGTACCTGTCCCCTGTAGACATAGGGACATACAGCAAGGAAACAGGCCCTTCGGCACAACTCCTCCATGCTGACCCGATATCTTCAATTAATCTAGTCCCATTCGCCAGCACTTGGCCCATATCCCTCTGAACCCTTCCTATTCATAGGCCAATCCAGCTGCCTTTTTAACGCTATAAGGTGGGCATCACTGACTGATCCACATTTATTGCCTCCTCCGTAGTTACCCCCTTAAGAAGGAGGGGGTGAGCTGCCTTCTTGGCCCGGTGCACATCATGTGCTGTGGGTAGACCCACAATGCCCTGAGGGAGGGGATTCCAGGATTCTGACCCAGCCACACTGAAGGAACGGTGATATCTTTCCGAGTCGGGACGGTGAGGGGCTCGGAGGGGAACTCGCAGGGGGCTGGTGTTCCCATGTACCTGCTGCCCCTTGTCCTTCTGGATGGAAGTGGCTGTGGGTTTGGAAGGTGCTGCCTGAGGGTCTTTGGGGAATTTCTGCAGGGCATCTTGGAGATGGTCCACACCGCTGTTACTGAGCGTCAGTGGGGGGGAGGGAGGGAGGGGGTGTTTGTGGGTGGGGGGCCAATCAAGCGGGGGCTGATTTATCCTGGATGGGGTGATGTTTCCTGAGTGTCGTTGGAGCTGCCCCCATCCAGGGGCAAGTGGGGAGTATTCCCTCACCCTCCTGACCTGTGCCTTGCAGATGGTGGACAGGCTTTGGGGAGCCAGGAGGGGAGTTACTCGCTGCAGGATTCCCAGCCTCTGACCTGCTCTTGTGGCCTCTGCATTTATATATCTATCAAATCCAGTTGTGTTTTTGGTCAATGGTAACCCCCTGGATGTTGATTGTGTGGGATTCAGTCATTGTCGTGGTATTAATGGTTGGAATGTCTCTTATTAGAGAGGGTCATAGCCTGGCATTTGTGTGGCACAGATGTTACTTGCCACTTGTCAGCCCAAACCTGGATATTGTCCAGATCTTGTTGCATTTGAACATGGACTGATTCAGTATCTGAGGAATCACTGAACACTTGTGCAATTATCAGCGAACATTCCCACTTCAGACCTTTTGATGGAGGGAAGGTCATTGATGAAGCAGCTGAAGATGGTTGGGGCCTAGGACTCTACCCTGAGGGACTCCTGCAGAGATGTCCAGGAGCTGAGATGACTGACCCTCCCATAATCACAACCCTCTTCCCCTATGCTAGGCCTGACCCCAACCAGCTGAGAGTTTGCCCGTTTCCCTCCCCCGATACCCATTGATTCCAGATTTCCCAGAGCTCCGTGATGCCACACTCGGTCGAATCATGTCAAGGGCTGTCACTCTCATCTCACTGTCTCTATCCTCATGGTTCCCAACACCCCGATCAAATCTCTTTGGAACCTTCTCCTCCAAGGAAGACATTCCCAAGCTCTCCAGTTCATCCATGTCACTGAAGATCTTCATGTCTGGAATTATTCCTGAGATCCTGTTCGATGTTCCACGTCATGGATTCTGAATCGTTAATGGCGTTGGAGTTCTGCCCAATCTGATGGTGTCCACAGTATTTGGCAGGATATTTCAACACAGTCTCCTGTCTGAGACCTCTGTGTCTTCTCTCCCTCCTGCGGGTATTCATTAATGGCCTCGATGGTACCTGTAGCCTGTAGACCATCCCTGTCTAAACAACAGCATCTTGAACATAATGTTCCCTGGAAACTGAGCACGTGTGACCATGTAGCAGCTGTCAAAAACCCGGTGTTGTCTCCAACATGCTCAATGCAGCCCATGAAGTTAAACACAGACATCACACACCCAGCGTCTGACTGAGTCTGGATCTTTAATGTCAGAGAGCAACTGTTAGACTCTCCCTTCTTGGAGTTGGTCCTGGCCTGGCACTCGTGTGGCATCAATGTTACTTGCCCTTTGCCAGCCACAACCTGGATATCATCCAGATGTTGCTGTATTTCTACACAGTTTCAGTACAGATTACACAAACAAAATTCTGTGACTGAGGATTACTAGAAGCATAAGGGGCACAGACAGCGTTAATGGGAATTGCCTTTTCCAGAGGATGGGGGGATTTCAAGATGAAGGGACACATTTTTAAGGTGAGATTTGAAAAGGACACGAGGGGCGAGTTGTTTACACAGAGGGCAGATGGCATGTGGAATGAGGAAGGGGTGGGTGTGGACACAGTGACAACGTTTAAAAGACATTTGGATAAGGTCATGAATACTAGGAGAAAGTGAGGACTGCAGATGCTGGAGATTGGAGTCGAAGAGCGTGGTGCTGGAAAAGCACAGCAGGTCAGGCAGGATCAGAAGGAGCAGGAGAATCAACGTCTCGGGCAAGAGCCCCTCATCAGGAATGAGGCTGTGGTCCAAGTACATGAATAGGAAAGATTTGGGAGGGATATGGGCCAGGAGCAGGCAGGCAGGACTCATTTAGTTTGGGATTATGGGCACCATGGACTGGTTGAGCCGAAGGGTCTGTTTCTGTGCTGTATAACTCTCGGATTCTGGTTGAACTGTCCTGCCTCGATTACTCAGGGGTCTGCACTGACAGGACAAAGATTACAGAGGGCACCACGTACACAGTGACTGAACTGTTCCTGATCCCATGAACCTGGTAACACCAGGGGGTCTGTGGTTATGTTTCTGGTCTGTCCTCCACCACAGTTACCAAACAGGCCCCAAAGCCGAGCTCAGGGACAGTGGGATGCTGCATGTTATCAGTGAGGGGCACTTAACATCAGAAATCAGGGAGGGGGGGGGGAGATGTGGATAGTGTAGGAGATGGTCAAAGCACACAGAGGGATATATATCAGTTCAGGATATGGGCAGAGAAATGGGAGGTAGAGTTTAATCTGGGCAAGTGTGAGATGTTGCACTTTGGGAGGTCAAATGTTAAGGAAAATATCCAGTTAACGGCAGGACCCTGAACAGCATTGATGCACAGAGGGATCTTGGGATTCAAGACCATCGCTCCCTGAAAGTAGCCCTCACAAGCAGATATCCCGGTAAAGGAGGCCTTTGGCATGCTTGCCTGAATTGGTTGGGGAACTGAGTACAAGAGTCTTGCTGTCATGTTGCAGCTTTCTAAGACTTTGGCTAGTATTATGTTAAATTCTGGTCACCAAATTACAGGAAGGTGGAGCCTGTCCTTGGCCCATAATCCTCCATCCCTTGTGTATTCATGTGTCTAACTAAAAGCTCCTTAATCTCCACAATCATATCTGTCCCCATCACCACCTCTGGCAGAGGGTTCCACACTCCGACCACTCTCTCTGTGAACACAATTGCCTCTCACATCTCCTTTGAACTTTCCCCCTCTCACCTTAAATACATGACCTCTAGTTTTAGACATTTCAACTCTGGGGAAGACTCTGACCGTGGACCCTATCGGTGCCTTTCAGAATTTTATAGACTTCTACCAAGTCTCCCCTCAGCCTCCACTGAAAACAGGCCCGGTTTCCCTAACCTCTGCTGAAAGCTCATACCTTAGAGTTCTTTCATTAATCAATGCACATTTCTGAATGCAAGAAAACCAGTAAACATAACATTGGAATCAAAAGAACTTTGAATGTTTACAGTTTTAAAATTAAAATAATAATTTGAATCGTTGCCTTAACAAGAAATGGACAGAGGTGTAATATTACTGAGAAATTCAGGACCAGAGATGGTCCGAATAGAACACAGGACTGGACTGTATGGACAAAGCAATTTTTAATGTCCTAATTTGTTTTGATGTTGAACAACAAATTGGAAACATAGATATATCACTGGAACTTCAAAAAGATCCAGTGCTCCGGTTTCCTCCCACAGTCCAAAGATGTGCCGGTCAGGTGAATTGGCCTTCCTAAATTGCCGTAGTGTTAGGTAAGGGGTAGATGTAGGGGTATGGGTGGGTTGCGCTTCGGCGGGGTGGTGTGGACTTGTTGGGCCGAAGGGCCTGTTTCTACACTGTAAGTAATCTAATCTAATCTAATCTAATCTAATCTCCAGAGGATGACATTATAAAGTAGCAAAAAACAGAGGAGACCCAGGCTTCTACTGGCATTGGGAGAGCTTTGGCCAATGAATTGAACTGAGGAACACCTCGAAACAGGTGGAATGAACAGAACAGTGCAACTTTGAGGAGAAATTTGGAATCAATTTAATGAATAATCTCGACAGATTCATCGCAAAACTGTCACAAAGTCACAGAGATGTACAGCACAGAAACAGACCCTTCGGTTTCTCGTCCATGCCGACCAGATATCCCAACCCAATCTAGTCCCACCTGCCAGCACCCGGCCCATATCCCCCCCAAACCCTTCCTATTCATATACCCATCCAGATGCCTCTTAAATGCTGTAATTGTACCAGCCTCCACCACATCCCCTGGCAGCTCCATCCATACACGTACCACCCTCTGGGTGAAAAAGTTGCCCCTTAGGTCTCTTTTATATCTTTCCCCTCTCACCCTAAACCTATGCCCCTCTAGTTCTGGACTCCCCGACCCCAGGGAAAAGACTTTGTCTATTTATCCTATCCATGCTCCTCATGATTTTATAAACCTCTATAAGGTCACCCCTCAGCCTCCGACGCTCCAGGGAAAACAGCCCCAGCCTGTTCAAAGAATCCCTACAGTGTGGACCAGGCCTTTTGGCCTAACATGTCCACTCTGACCTTCTGAAGAGCATCCCACACAGACCCTTCCCCGACAGTATCCCTGTAATACTGCATTTCCCATGGCCAATCCACCCTAACCTACACATCCCTGAACACTATGGGGTAATTTAGCATGGTCAATCCACCCTATCCTGCACATCGCTGGGCACTATGGGTAATTTAGCATGGCCAATCCCCCCTAACCTGCACATCCCTGGGCACTATGGGTAATTTAGTATGGCCAATCCACCCTAACCTGCACATCCCTGGGCACTATGGGGTAATTTAGTATGGCCAATCCACCCTAACCTGCACATCCCTGGGCACTATGGGTAATTTAGCACAGCCAATCCTCCCTAACCTGAACATCTTTGGACTGTGGGAGGAAACTGGAGCACCCGGAGGAAACTGACGCAGACACGGGGAAAACGTGCAAACTCCACACAGACAGTCACCCGAGTTTGGAATCGATCCCAGGTCCCTGGCACCCCGCGAGGCAGCAGTGCTAACCTTTCTTGGTCTCTACTTACCAGGCAGTTCAGATCTCCTTTTTCCAAATAGTCTTCTTTGGATTGTGAAAGATGTGACAAAGATTGATCAATAGTTACGACTTCAAATTCTACCTCTCATGAATTCTGATTGTGGGTCTCCACATTGACAAATGGGCTTCAGTCGAGATAAATGTGAGGTGTTCCATTTTGGAAAGGCAAGTCAAGGCAGGACTTGTGGACTTAACGGTGAGGTCCCTGGGAGTGTTGCTGAATAAAGAGTCTTGTGGTGCAGGTTCATGCTTTTTTGGAAGCGAAGTTGCAGATGGACAGCATCATGAAGAAGGTATTTGAGAAAGTCAGAGTTTACATGTTAGGCCGAAAAGCCTGTTTCCACACTGTAGGAACTCTATAGGTAAAAACAACGACTGCTGATGCTGGAAACCAGATTCTGGATTGGAGTGGTGCTGGAAAAGCACAGCAGTTCAGGCAGCACCCAGGTTCAATTCCCGACTCAGGCGACTGACTGTGTGGAGTTTGCACATTCTCCCCGTGTCTGCGTGGGTTTCCTCCGGGTGCTCCAGTTTCCTCCCACACTCCAAAGATGTGCAGGTCAGGTGAATTGGCCATGCTAAATTGCCTGTAGTGTTAGGTAAAGGGGTAGATGTCGGGGAATGGGTGGGTTACGCTTCGGCGGGTCGGTGTGGACTTGTTGGGCCGAAGGGCCTGTTTCCACACTGTAAAGTAATCTAATAATCAGAGATGAACCCTTAGAGAAGAAGGATCAACTTGTCTCTGCAGACCAACAGAACCTATTAGCTTCTGGACAACTACAACACTGCCCAGTGTTAAGAGCAGACATGGAGTCAGGTTGGATGCTTTGGTGCAAGACTTGCTCACAAGCAACTTAAGCTGGACACAGGGATGTCACTGTGTGAAAGACTGGAAACTCCTGTGAATTAACTGTATAGTGATTACAGTCAAGCAACCTCGAGGGCCGAAGGGCCTGTACTGCGCTGTAATGTTCTGCGTTCCGCCGGTGATGTCACACAGTCCAAGCTAAAGGTAAAGACTACATGTGACCCGCCCAACGCCAACAGATGCAAACATGGATGCTGTTCACAATCAAGATTCCCCCCCCCACCCACCGACTTGGCAGAGCGCCAAGCGAGAACGAACAATGCAGACAACTTCTTGTACATTCGTGAACGTTCAACTGTCGCGTGGCGACCTCGGATCAGACAGTGTCAACGAGACTTGGCACAAAGCGTCATGGTGATAGAGGTCTGCAGCAGAGGGAAAAGGGGTCGACCCCCTCCACTGAGTCTGCGTCAGTTATAAATAACCCCCTGACTATTCTCATCCCATTGTTCTGCAGATGGCCTTTTGTTGACCACAGCATTGCAAATCATTCCCTGAATCCTCCTTCAAGGTTACAATATGTTCGGTACTCTCACCACCCGTGAGTGAAAAGCTTTCTCCCTCATTGTAAGTCCCTCCACAAGAAAGCCTGAAGTGGCTTACTTGCCGAAGATTGAACAGTTTCAGAACTATAGAACGTCGAAATGTTGCACGATGTTGTGCCGAGGAACTAATCCTAATCTAAGATAAAATGACCTAACCTACGCACCCCTCAACTCACTGCTATCCACGTGCATGCCCAGCAGTCGCCAATGTCCCCAGTGACTCTGCTTCCCCCATCACCACTGGCAACGCATTCCAAGCATTCACAACTCTCTGCCTAAAGAACCTACCTCTGACGTCCCCTCGATACCTTCCTCCTCGTATCTTCAAACCAGGACTCCTCGTGCCAGTCAATCCTGCCCAGGGGGGAAGTCTCTGGCTATTGACTCTCTCCGTACCTTGTACCCCTCGATCAGGTCTCCTCTCTTCCTCCTTCTCGCCAAGGGAAAAATTCCCTTGCTCTCTTTGTAAGGCAAGCCCTCCAGTCCAGGCAGCATCCTGGCAGACTTCCTGTTGCACCCCCTTTCCAAAGTCTCCGCACCTCGCCTAGAATTGGGCGACCAGAACTGGACACAGTATTCCAAAGCGCGATCTCACCAGGGTCTTGCAGAGCTGCAGCAAAAACCTCGCAGCTCTTAAAACTCGATCCCCCTGTGTTCAGCACCATTCGCGATTCCTCAGATACTGAAACAGTGCGTATCCAAATGCACCATATCTGGACAATATCCAGGCTTGGGCTGACAAGTGGCAAGTAACATCTGAGCCACACAGATGCCAGGCTATGACCCTCTCCAATAGGGACAATCTAACCCACCACCACTTGCTATTCAATGGTGTTACCATCACTTAATCCCACACTGTCAACATCCTGGGGGCTACCATTAACCAGAAACACAACTGGGCTCCCCACATAAACCCAGCGGCTCCAAGAGCAGGGTCAGAGGCTGGGAATCCTACAGCGAGTAACTCCCCTCCTGACTCTCCCCCCCCCAAAGCCTGTCCCACCATCTACAAGGCCCAGGTCAGGAGGGTGAGGGGAATACTCCCCACTTGCCCCTGGATGGGGGCAGCTCCAACAACACTCAAGAAGCTCAACACCATTTAGGACAAAGCAGCCCACCCCCCCCTCCCCGCTTGATTGGCCCCACACCCACAAACATCCCCTCCCTCCCTCCCCCCCCACCGACGCTCAGTAACAGCGGTGTGGACCACCTACAAGATGCCCTGCAGAAATTCCCCAAAGATCCTCAGGCAGCACCTTCCAAACCCCACGGCCACTTCCATCCAGAAGGACAAGGGGCAGCAGGTACATGGGAACACCAGCCCCCTGCGAGTTCCCCTCCGAGCCCCTCACCGTCCCTTCAGTGTGGCTGGGTCAGAATCCTGGAATTCCCTCCCTCAGGGCATTGTGGGTCTACCCACAGTACATGGACTGCAGTGGGTCAAGAAGGCAGCTCACCCCCACCTTCTCAAGGTGGGGGGGGGGCAACTAGGTATGGGGTCATAAATTCTGGGCCCAGCCAACAACACCCATGACCCACAAATGGAAAAGACAATCCACTCTAAACCTCCTCTCCCTAACCTTAAATGTATTCTCCATGGTCATGGATTCTTCTGTCAAGGGGAACGTTGTACCCAATCCCTCATAATTTTATCCATCTCAACCATGTCCCCTCTCAATCTCCTCTGCTCCAAGGAAGGTAACAACAGTCTGATTAATCTCTCTTCATTGTTCCAATTCTCCATCCAAGGCAACATCCCGGCAAATTTCCACGACACCGTCTGCACTGCCATCAAATATTTCTGGTCATGGAGATTCCAGTGCTGACCCTCCGAATGTGTGGCCCTCCCTCAGTACTGACCCTCCGATAGTGCGGCCCTCCCTCAGTACTGACCCTCCGATAGTGCGGCCCTCCCTCAGTACTGACCCTCCGACAGTGCGGTCCTCCCTCAGTACTGACCCTCCGACAGTGCGGCCCTCCCTCAGTACTGACCCTCCGACAGTGTGGCCCTCCCTCAGTACTGACCCTCCGACAGTGTGGCCCTCCCTCAGTACTGACCCTCTGACAGTGCGGCGCTCCCTCAGTACTGACCCTCCGACAGTGCGGCACTCCCTCAGTACTGACCCTCCGACAGTGCGACACTCCCTCAGTACTGATCCTCCGACAGTGCGGCATTCCCTCAGTACTGACCCTCTGACAGTACAGCACTCCCTCAGTACTGACCCTCCGACAGTGTGACACTCCCTCAGTACTGATCGTCCGACAGTGCGGCATTCCCTCAGTACTGACCCTCCGACAGTGCGACACTCCCTCAGTACTGACACTCCCACAGTGCGACACTCCCTCAGTACTGACCCTCCGACAGTGCGACACTCCCTCAGTACTGACCCTCCGACAGTGCGGGGCTCCCTCAGTACTGACCCTCCGACAGTGCGGTACTCCCTCAGAACTGACCCTCCGACAGTGCGACACTCCCTCAGTACTGATCCTCCGACAGTGCGGCATTCCCTCAGTACTGACCCTCTGACAGTACAGCACTCCCTCAGTACTGACCCTCCGACAGTGTGACACTCCCTCAGTACTGATCTCCGACAGTGCGGCCCTCCCTCAGTACTGACCCTCCGACAGTGCGGCCCTCCCTCAGTACTGACCCTCCGACAGTGCGGGGCTCCCTCAGGACTGACCCTGCGACAGTGCGGCCCTCCCTCAGTACTGACCCTCCGACAGTGCGGCCCTCCCTCAGTACTGACCCTCCGACAGTGCGGCCCTCCCTCAGTACTGACCCTCCGACAGTGCGGCCCTCCCTCAGTACTGACCCTCTGACAGTACAGCAGCCCTCAGTACTGACCCTCCGACAGTGCGGGGCTCCCTCAGGACTGACCCTGCGACAGTGCGGTACTCCCTCAGTACTGACCCTCTGACAGTGCGGCACTCCCTCAGTACTGACCCTCTGACAGTGCGGTACTCCCTCAGTACTGACCCTCTGACAGTGCGGCACTCCCTCAGTACTGACCCTGCGACAGTGCGGCCCTCCCTCAGTACTGACCCTCCGGCAGTGTGACACTCCCTCAGTACTGATCCTCCGACAGTGCGGCATTCCCTCAGTACTGATCCTCCGACAGTGCGACACTCCCTCAGTACTGACCCTCCGACAGTGCGGGGCTACCTCAGTACTGACCCTCCGACAGTGCGGTACTCCCTCAGAACTGACCCTCCGACAGTGCGACACTCCCTCAGTACTGACCCTCCGACAGTGCGGGGCTCCCTCAGGACTGACCCTCCGACAGTGCGGCCCTCCCTCAGTACTGACCCTCCGACAGTGCAGCCCTCCCTCAGTACTGACCCTCCGACAGTGCGGGACTCCCTCAGTACTGACCCTCCGACAGTGTGGCCCTCCCTCAGTACTGACCCTCCGACAGTGTGGCCCTCCCTCAGTACTGACCCTCCGACAGTGCGGCACTCCCTCAGTACTGACCCTCCGACAGTGCGGGGCTCCCTCAGTACTGACCCTCTGACAGTGCGGTACTCCCTCAGAACTGACCCTCCGACAGTGCGACACTCCCTCAGTACTGATCCTCCGACAGTGCGGCATTCCCTCAGTTCTGACCCTCTGACAGTACAGCACTCCCTCAGTACTGACCCTCCGACAGTGCGGCACTCCCTCAGTACTGACTCTCCGACAGTGCGGCACTCCCTCAGTACTGACCCTCCGACAGTGCGGCACTCCCTCAGTACTGACCCTCCGACAGTGCGGCACTCCCTCAGTACTGATCCTCCGACAGTGCGGCATTCCCTCAGTACTGATCCTCCGACAGTGCGACACTCCCTCAGTACTGACCCTCCGACAGTGCGGCACTCCCTCAGTACTGATCCTCCGACAGTGCGGCATTCCCTCAGTACTGATCCTCCGACAGTGCGACACTCCCTCAGTACTGACCCTCCGACAGTGCGGGGCTCCCTCAGTACTGACCCTCCGACAGTGCGGTACTCCCTCAGAACTGACCCTCCGACAGTGCGACACTCCCTCAGTACTGACCCTTTGACAGTGCGGCCCTCCCTCAGTGCTGACCCTCCGACAGTGCGGGACTCCCTCAGTACTGACCCTCCGACAGTGCGGTACTCCCTCGGTACTGATCCTCCGACAGTGCGGCATTCCCTCAGTACTGACCCTCTGACAGTGCGGTACTCCCTCAGTACTGACCCTCGGACAGTGCGGCCCTCCCTCAGTACTGACCATCCGACAGTGCGGCCCTCCCTCAGTACTGACCCTCCGACAGTGCGGCTTTCCCTCAGTACTGACCCTCTGACAGTGCGGCATTCCCTCAGTACTGACCCTCCGACAGTGCGGCATTCCCTCAGTACTGACCCTCGGACAGTGCGGCCCTCCCTCAGTACTGACCCTCCGACAGTGTGGCGCTCCCTCAGTACTGACCCTCCGACAGTGCGACACTCCCTCAGTACTGATCCTCCGACAGTGCGGCATTCCCTCAGTACTGACCCTCTGACAGTGCGGTACTCCCTCAGTACTGACCGTCCGACAGTGCGGCACTCCCTCAGTACTGACACTCCGACGGTGCGGCCCTCCCTCAGTACTGACCCTCTAACAGTGCGACACTCCCTCAGTACTGACCCTCCGACAGTGCGACACTCCCTCAGTACTGACCCTCCGACAGTGTGGCGCTCCTTCAGTACTGACCCTCCGACAGTGCGACACTCCCTCAGTACTGACCCTCCGACAGTGCGACACTCCCTCAGTACTGACCCTCCGACAGTGCGGGTCTCCCTCAGTACTGACCTTCCGACAGTGCGGCCCTCCCTCAGTACTGACCCTCCGACAGTGCGGTACTCCCTCAGTACTGACCCTCCGACAGTGCGGCACTCCCTCAGTACTGACCCTCCGACAGTGCGGCACTCCCTCAGTACTGACCCTCCGACAGTGCGGCACTCCCTCAGTACTGACCCTCCGACAGTGCGGCACTCCCTCAGTACTGACCCTCCAACAGTGCGGCACTCCCTCAGTACTGACCCTCCCACAGTGCGGCACTCCCTCAGTACTGACCCTCCGACAGTGCGGGACTCCCTCAGTACTGACCCTCCGACAGTGCAGCGCTCCCTCAGTACTGACCCTCCGACGGTGCGGCCCTCCCTCAGTACTGACCCTCCAACAGTGCGACACTCCCTCAGTACTGACCATCCGACAGTGCGACACTCCCTCAGTACTGACCCTCCGACAGTGCGGGGCTCCCTCAGTACTGACCCTCTGACAGTGCGGTACTCCCTCAGAACTGACCCTCCGACAGTGCGACACTCCCTCAGTACTGATCCTCCGACAGTGCGGCATTCCCTCAGTACTGACCCTCCGACAGTACAGCACTCCCTCAGTACTGACCCTCCGACAGTGTGACACTCCCTCAGTACTGATCCTCCGACAGTGCGGCATTCCCTCAGTACTGATCCTCCGACAGTGCGACACTCCCTCAGTACTGACCCTCCAACAGTGCGGGGCTCCCTCAGTACTGACCCTCCGACAGTGTGGTACTCCCTCAGAACTGACCCTCCGACAGTGCGACACTCCCTCAGTACTGATCCTCCGACAGTGCGACACTCCCTCAGTACTGATCCTCCGACAGTGCGGCCCTCCCTCAGTACTGGCCCTCCGACAGTGTGGTACTCCCTCAGAACTGACCCTCCGACAGTGCGGCCCTCCCTCAGTACTGACCCTCCGACAGTGCGACACTCCCTCAGTACTGATCCTCCGACAGTGCGGCATTCCCTCAGTACTGACCCTCTGACAGTACAGCACTCCCTCAGTACTGACCCTCCGACAGTGTGACACTCCCTCAGTACTGATCCTCCGACAGTGCGGCATTCCCTCAGTACTGATCCTCCGACAGTGCGGCCCTCCCTCAGTACTGATCCTCCGACAGTGCGGCCCTCCCTCAGTACTGACCCTCCGACAGTGCGGCGCTCCCTCAGTACTGACCCTCCGATAGTGCGGCCCTCCCTCAGTACTGACCCTCCGACAGTGCGGCACTCCCTCAGTACTGACCCTCCGACAGTGTGACACTCCCTCAGTACTGATCCTCTGACAGTGCGGCATTCCCTCAGTACTGACCCTCCGACAGTGCGACACTCCCTCAGTACTGACCCTCACACAGTGCGGCACTCCCTCTGTACTGACCCTCCGACAGTGCGGCGCTCCATCAGCACTCACCCTCTGACAGTGCGGCCCTCCCTCAGTACTGACCCTCCGACAGTGTGGCGCTCCCTCAGTACTGACCCTCTGACGGTGCGGCCCTCCCTCAGTACTGACCCTCCAACAGTGCGACACTCCCTCAGTACTGACCCTCCGACAGTGCGACACTCCCTCAGTACTGATCCTCCGACAGTGCGGCATTCCCTCAGTACTGACCCTCTGACAGTGCGGTACTCCCTCAGTACTGACCCTCCGACAGTGCGGCGCTCCCTCAGTACTGACCCTCCGACGGTGCGGCCCTCCCTCAGTACTGACCCTCCAACAGTGCGACACTCCCTCAGTACCGACCCTCCGACAGTGCGACACTCCCTCAGTACTGACCCTCCGACAGTGCGGGGCTCCCTCAGTACTGACCCTCCGACAGTGCGGTACTCCCTCAGAACTGACCCTCCGACAGTGCGACACTCCCTCAATACTGATCCTCCGACAGTGCGGCATTCCCTCAGTACTGACCCTCTGACAGTACAGCACTCCCTCAGTACTGACCCTCCGACAGTGCGGTACTCCCTCAGCACTGACCCTCCGTCAGTGCGGCCCTCCCTCAGTACTGACCCTCCGACAGTGCGGCCCTCCCTCAGCCCTGACCCTCTGACAGTGCGGCCCTCCCTCAGTGCTGATCCTCCGACAGTGAGGCATTCCCTCAGTACTGATCCTCCGACAGTGCGGCCCTCCCTCTGTACTGATCCTCCGACAGTGCGGCCCTCCCTCAGTACTGACCCTCCGACAGTGCGGCGCTCCCTCAGTACTGACCCTCCGACAGTGCGGCACTCCCTCAGTACTGACCCTCCGACAGTGTGACACTCCCTCAGTACTGATCCTCCGACAGTGCGGCATTCCCTCAGTACTGACCCTCCGACAGTGCGACACTCCCTCAGTACTGACCCTCCCACAGTGCGGCGCTCCATCAGCACTCACCCTCTGACAGTGCGGCACTCCCTCAGTACTGACCCTCCGACAGTGCGGCACTCCCTCTGTACTGACCCTCCGACAGTGCGGCGCTCCATCAGCACTCACCCTCTGACAGTGCGGCACTCCCTCAGCACTGATCCTCCGACAGTGCGGCCCTCCCTCAGTACTGATCCTCCGACAATGCGACACTCCCTCAGTACTGACCCTCCGACAGTGCGGGGCTCCATCAGCACTCTCCCTCTGACAGTGCGGCACTCCCTCAGTACTGACCCTCCGACAGTGCGGCGCTCCCTCAGTACTGACCCTCCGACGGTGCGGCCCTCCCTCAGTACTGACCCTCCAACAGTGCGACACTCCCTCAGTACTGACCCTCCGACAGTGCGACACTCCCTCAGTACTGACCCTCCGACAGTGCGGGTCTCCCTCAGTACTGATCCTCCGACAGTGCGGCTTTCCCTCAGTACTGACCCTCTGACAGTACAGCACTCCCTCAGTACTGATCCTCCGACAGTGCGGCCCTCCCTCAGTACTGATCCTCCGACAGTGCGACACTCCCTCAGTACTGACCCTCCGACAGTGCGGGGCTCCCTCAGTACTGACCCTCCGACAGTGCGGTACTCCCTCAGAAGTGACCCTCTGACAGTGCGACACTCCCTCAGTACTGACCCTCTGACAGTGTGGCACTCCCTCAGTACTGATCCTCCGACAGTGCGGCATTCCCTCAGTACTGACCCTCCGACAGTGCGGCACTCCCTCAGTACTGACCCTCCCACAGTGCAGCACTCCCTCAGTACTGACCCTCCGAAAGTGCGGCCCTCCCTCAGTGCTGACCCTCCGACAGTGCGGCCCTCCCTCAGTACTGGCCCTCCAACAGTGCGGCCCTCCCTCAGTACTGACCCTCCCACAGTGCGGCCCTCCCTCAGTACTGACCCTCCCACAGTGCGGCTCTCCCTCAGTACTGGCCCTCCGACAGTGCGGCCCTCCCTCAGTACTGACCCTCCGACAGTGCGGGACTCCCTCAGTACTGACCCTCCGACAGTGCGGGACTCCCTCAGTACTGACCCTCCGACAGTGTGGCCCTCCCTCAGTACTGACCCTCCGACAGTGTGGCCCTCCCTCAGTACTGACCCTCCGACAGTGCGGCACTCCCTCAGTACTGACCCTCCGACAGTGCGGGGCTCCCTCAGTACTGACCCTCTGACAGTGCGGTACTCCCTCAGAACTGACCCTCCGACAGTGCGACACTCCCTCAGTACTGATCCTCCGACAGTGCGGCATTCCCTCAGTACTGACCCTCTGACAGTACGGCACTCCCTCAGTACTGACCCTCCGACAGTGTGACACTCCCTCAGTACTGATCCTCCGACAGTGCGGCATTCCCTCAGTACTGATCCTCCGACAGTGCGGCCCTCCCTCAGTACTGATCCTCCGACAGTGCGGTACTCCCTCAGAACTGACCCTCCGACAGTGCGACACTCCCTCAATACTGATCCTCCGACAGTGCGGCATTCCCTCACTACTGACCCTCTGACAGTACAGCACTCCCTCAGTACTGACCCTCCGACAGTGCGGTACTCCCTCAGCACTGACCCTCCGTCAGTGCGGCCCTCCCTCAGTACTGACCCTCCGACAGTGCGGCCCTCCCTCAGCCCTGACCCTCTGACAGTGCGGCCCTCCCTCAGTGCTGATCCTCCGACAGTGAGGCATTCCCTCAGTACTGATCCTCCGACAGTGCGGCCCTCCCTCTGTACTGATCCTCCGACAGTGCGGCCCTCCCTCAGTACTGACCCTCCGACAGTGCGGCGCTCCCTCAGTACTGACCCTCCGACAGTGCGGCACTCCCTCAGTACTGACCCTCCGACAGTGTGACACTCCCTCAGTACTGATCCTCCGACAGTGCGGCATTCCCTCAGTACTGACCCTCCGACAGTGCGACACTCCCTCAGTACTGACCCTCCCACAGTGCGGCACTCCCTCTGTACTGACCCTCCGACAGTGCGGCGCTCCATCAGCACTCACCCTCTGACAGTGCGGCACTCCCTCAGCACTGATCCTCCGACAGTGCGGCCCTCCCTCAGTACTGATCCTCCGACAGTGCGACACTCCCTCAGTACTGACCCTCCGACAGTGCGGGGCTCCATCAGCACTCTCCCTCTGACAGTGCGGCACTCCCTCAGTACTGACCCTCCGACAGTGCGGCGCTCCCTCAGTACTGACCCTCCGACGGTGCGGCCCTCCCTCAGTACTGACCCTCCAACAGTGCGACACTCCCTCAGTACTGACCCTCCGACAGTGCGACACTCCCTCAGTACTGACCCTCCGACAGTGCGGGTCTCCCTCAGTACTGACCCTCCGACAGTGCGGTACTCCCTCAGAACTGACCCTCCGACAGTGCGACACTCCCTCAGTACTGATCCTCCGACAGTGCGGCTTTCCCTCAGTACTGACCCTCTGACAGTACAGCACTCCCTCAGTACTGATCCTCCGACAGTGCGGCCCTCCCTCAGTACTGATCCTCCGACAGTGCGACACTCCCTCAGTACTGACCCTCCGACAGTGCGGGGCTCCCTCAGTACTGACCCTCCGACAGTGCGGTACTCCCTCAGAACTGACCCTCTGACAGTGCGACACTCCCTCAGTACTGACCCTCTGACAGTGTGGCACTCCCTCAGTACTGATCCTCCGACAGTGCGGCATTCCCTCAGTACTGACCCTCCGACAGTGCGGCACTCCCTCAGTACTGACCCTCCCACAGTGCGGCACTCCCTCAGTACTGACCCTCCGACAGTGCGGCCCTCCCTCAGTGCTGACCCTCCGACAGTGCGGCCCTCCCTCAGTACTGGCCCTCCGACAGTGCGGCCCTCCCTCAGTACTGACCCTCCCACAGTGCGGCCCTCCCTCAGTACTGACCCTCCCACAGTGCGGCTCTCCCTCAGTACTGGCCCTCCGACAGTGCGGCCCTCCCTCAGTACTGACCCTCCGACAGTGCGGGACTCCCTCAGTACTGACCCTCCGACAGTGCGGGACTCCCTCAGTACTGACCCTCCGACAGTGTGGCCCTCCCTCAGTACTGACCCTCCGACAGTGTGGCCCTCCCTCAGTACTGACCCTCCGACAGTGCGGCACTCCCTCAGTACTGACCCTCCGACAGTGCGGGGCTCCCTCAGTACTGACCCTCTGACAGTGCGGTACTCCCTCAGAACTGACCCTCCGACAGTGCGACACTCCCTCAGTACTGATCCTCCGACAGTGCGGCATTCCCTCAGTACTGACCCTCTGACAGTACAGCACTCCCTCAGTACTGACCCTCCGACAGTGTGACACTCCCTCAGTACTGATCCTCCGACAGTGCGGCATTCCCTCAGTACTGATCCTCCGACAGTGCGGCCCTCCCTCAGTACTGATCCTCCGACAGTGCGGCCCTCCCTCAGTACTGACCCTCCGACAGTGCGCCGCTCCCTCAGTACTGACCCTCCGATAGTGCGGCCCTCCCTCAGTACTGACCCTCCGACAGTGCGGCACTCCCTCAGCACTGACCCTCCGACAGTGTGACACTCCCTCAGTACTGATCCTCCGACAGTGCGGCGCTCCATCAGCACTCACCCTCTGACAGTGCGGCACTCCCTCAGTACTGACCCTCCGACAGTGTGGCGCTCCCTCAGTACTGACCCTCTGACGGTGCGGCCCTCCCTCAGTACTGACCCTCCAACAGTGCGACACTCCCTCAGTACTGACCCTCCGACAGTGCGACACTCCCTCAGTACTGATCCTCCGACAGTGCGGCATTCCCTCAGTACTGACCCTCTGACAGTGCGGTACTCCCTCAGTACTGACCCTCCGACAGTGCGGCGCTCCCTCAGTACTGACCCTCCGACGGTGCGACACTCCCTCAGTACTGACCCTCCAACAGTGCGACATTCCCTCAGTACCGACCCTCCGACACTCCCTCAGTACTGACCCTCCGACAGTGCGGGGCTCCCTCAGTACTGACCCTCCGACAGTGCGGTACTCCCTCAGAACTGACCCTCCGACAGTGCGACACTCCCTCAGTACTGATCCTCCGACAGTGCGGCATTCCCTCAGTACTGACCCTCTGACAGTACAGCACTCCCTCAGTACTGACCCTCCGACAGTGTGACACTCCCTCAGTGCTGATCCTCCGACAGTGAGGCATTCCCTCAGTACTGATCCTCCGACAGTGCGGCCCTCCCTCAGTACTGATCCTCCGACAGTGCGGCCCTCCCTCAATACTGACCCTCCGACAGTGCGGCGCTCCCTCAGTACTGACCCTCCGACAGTGCGGCACTCCCTCAGTACTGACCCTCCGACAGTGTGACACTCCCTCAGTACTGATCCTCCGACAGTGCGGCATTCCCTCAGTACTGACCCTCCGACAGTGCGACACTCCCTCAGTACTGACCCTCCCACAGTGCGGCACTCCCTCTGTACTGACCCTCCGACAGTGCGGCGCTCCATCAGCACTCACCCTCTGACAGTGCGGCACTCCCTCAGCACTGATCCTCCGACAGTGCGGCCCTCCCTCAGTACTGATCCTCCGACAGTGCGACACTCCCTCAGTACTGACCCTCCGACAGTGCGGGGCTCCATCAGCACTCTCCCTCTGACAGTGCGGCACTCCCTCAGTACTGACCCTCCGACAGTGCGGCGCTCCCTCAGTACTGACCCTCCGACGGTGCGGCCCTCCCTCAGTACTGACCCTCCAACAGTGCGACACTCCCTCAGTACTGACCCTCCGACAGTGCGACACTCCCTCAGTACTGACCCTCCGACAGTGCGGGTCTCCCTCAGTACTGACCCTCCGACAGTGCGCTACTCCCTCAGAACTGACCCTCCGACAGTGCGACACTCCCTCAGTACTGATCCTCCGACAGTGCGGCATTCCCTCAGTACTGACCCTCTGACAGTACAGCACTCCCTCAGTACTGATCCTCCGACAGTGCGGCCCTCCCTCAGTACTGATCCTCCGACAGTGCGACACTCCCTCAGTACTGACCCTCCGACAGTGCGGGGCTCCCTCAGTACTGACCCTCCGACAGTGCGGTACTCCCTCAGAACTGACCCTCCGACAGTGCGACACTCCCTCAGTACTGATCCTCCGACAGTGCGGCATTCCCTCAGTACTGACCCTCTGACAGTACAGCACTCCCTCAGTACTGACCCTCCGACAGTGCGACACTCCCTCAGTACTGACCCTCCGACAGTGCGGCCCTCCCTCAGTACTGACCCTCCGACAGTGCGGCCCTCCCTCAGTACTGACCCTCTGACAGTACAGCACTCCCTCAGTACTGATCCTCCGACAGTGCGGCCCTCCCTCAGTACTGATCCTCCGACAGTGCGACACTCCCTCAGTACTGACCCTCCGACAGTGCGGGGCTCCCTCAGTACTGACCCTCCGACAGTGCGGTACTCCCTCAGAACTGACCCTCCGACAGTGCGACACTCCCTCAGTACTGATCCTCCGACAGTGCGGCATTCCCTCAGTACTGACCCTCTGACAGTACAGCACTCCCTCAGTACTGACCCTCCGACAGTGCGACACTCCCTCAGTACTGACCCTCCGACAGTGCGGCCCTCCCTCAGTACTGACCCTCCGACAGTGCGGCCCTCCCTCAGTACTGACCCTCCGACAGTGCGACACTCCCTCAGTACTGACCCTCCGACAGTGCGACACTCCCTCAGTACTGACCCTCCGACAGTGCGGCCCTCCCTCAGTACTGACCCTCCGACAGTGCGGCCCTCCCTCAGTACTGACCCTCCGACAGTGCGACACTCCCTCAGTACTGACCCTCCGACAGTGCGACACTCCCTCAGTACTGACCCTCCGACAGTGCGGGGCTCCCTCAGTACTGACCCTCCGACAGTGCGGTACTCCCTCAGAACTGACCCTCTGACAGTGCGACACTCCCTCAGTACTGACCCTCTGACAGTGTGGCACTCCCTCAGTACTGATCCTCCGACAGTGCGGCATTCCCTCAGTACTGACCCTCCGACAGTGCGGTACTCCCTCAGTACTGACCCTCCCACAGTGCGGCACTCCCTCAGTACTGACCCTCCAACAGTGCGGCCCTCCCTCAGTGCTGACCCTCCGACAGTGCGGCCCTCCCTCAGTACTGGCCCTCCGACAGTGCGGCCCTCCCTCAGTACTGACCCTCCCACAGTGCGGCCCTCCCTCAGTACTGACCCTCCCACAGTGCGGCTCTCCCTCAGTACTGGCCCTCCGACAGTGCGGCCCTCCCTCAGTACTGACCCTCCCACAGTGTGGCCCTCCCTCAGTACTGACCCTCCGACAGTGTGGCCCTCCCTCAGTACTGACCCTCCGACAGTGCGGCCCTCCCTCAGTACTGACCCTCCGACAGTGCGGCCCTCCCTCAGTACTGACCCCCCGACAGTGCGGCACTCCCTCAGTACTGACCCCCCGACTTTGCGGCACTCCCTCAGTACTGACCCCCCGACAGTGCGGCACTCCCTCAGTACTGACCCTCCGACAGTGCGGCACTCCCTCAGTACTGACCCTCCGACAGTGCGGCACTCCTTCAGTACTGACCCTCTGACAGTGCGGCACTCCCTCAGTACTGACCCTCCTACAGTGCGATACTCCCTCAGTACTGACCCTCCGACAGTGCGGCACTCCCTCAGTACTGACCCTCCGACAGTGCGGCCCGCCCTTAGTACTGACCTCCGACAGTGACCCTCTTTTACTCTGACTCCATCTCTCCTTTCCCTCAGGTTATCTGTCAGCTTGCTTGTTTAGCTGCCTTGCAGTCTCTCTCCCTGTCGAATCTCTCTGCCCGTCCATCTGTCTGATTCCCTCCCTTGTATCTGTATTCCTCCCTTCCCAGCTCTGCTGTCCATTTCTGTCGTTGTTGTCTCTCATATCCCTCTGTCTCCCCCTCTCTGTGCGACTCTGAGTCTGCATCTCTTGTGAGACCATCTCTCTGTCTCCATCCTTTACCATCTGACTGTTTGGACTTCTACTATCTGTCTCTTTATTTAAACATGTAAGTTCCTCGTTGGTACAGCTCGAATCCCTACAGCAGTCCATTCGGCCCATTGTGGCCCACCCCGCTCCACTAACCCTGTCACCCAGCTGTTCCCACGGTTCCCCACCCAGGCCGCATGATCCTGGACACTCCGGGACAATTCCACACGGCCAATCCACCTGACCTGCATTCTTCTGTCTGTCTATTTCTGTCTCTCTCCTTCTATCTGATCCAACACTCACGTCTCTTTCACTTCATAAACCATCGTCTCTATCTCAATGTCTCACTCTGTTTCTCTCTTTCCCTCTGGGTGTGGCTGTATCCAACTCTCTCTGTTTCCTTGTATTTGCTCTCTCTCTCTCTCTCTCTCGCTGCGTCTCTCCCTCTCGCTGCCTCTGTGGCTGTATCCAACTCTCTCTGTCTCCTTGTATCTACTCTCTCCCTCACGCTGCCTCTCTGGTTGTGTCCAACTTTCTCTTTCTCCCTATATCTGCTCTCTCCCTCTCACTGCCTCTCAGGCTGTATTCAACTCTCTCTGTTTCCTTATATCTGCTCTCTCTCTCTCTCTCTCTCTCTCTCTTGCTGCATCTCTACCTCTCACTGCCTCTGTGGTTGTATCCAACTCTCTCTGTTTCCTTATATCTGCTCTCTCCCTCTTGCTGCCTGTATCTGACACTTTCTGTCTCCTTGTATCTGCTCTATTCCTCTCACTGCCTCTGGCTGTATCCATCTCTCTCTTTTTCCTTGTATCTGCTTTCACCCTCTCGTTCCCTCACTGGCTGTATCCAACTTTCTCTGTCTCCTTGTATCTGCTCTATTCCTCTCGCTGTATCTCTCACTGTATCCAACTCTCTCTGTCTCCTTGTATCAGCTCTCTTCCTCTCGCTGCCTCTCTTACTAAATCTAACGGTCTCTGTCGCCTTGTATCTGCTCTCTCCCTCTCGCTGCCTGTATGCGACGCTCTCTGTCACTTTGTAAATGCTCTATTCCTCTCGCTGCCTCTCTGGCTGTATCCATCTCTCTCTTTCTCCTTGTATTTGCTCTCACATTCACATTGCCTCACTGGCTGTATCCAACTTTCTCTGTTTCCTTATATCTGCTCTTTCCCTCTCGCTGCATCTCTCCCTCTCGCTGCCCCTCAGGCTGTATCCAACTCTCTCTGTTTACTTATATCTGCTCTCTCCATCTCGCTGCCTGTATCCAATGCCCTCTGTCTCCTTGTATCTGCTCTCTCTCTCTCGTTGCCTCCCTGGCTGTGTCCAACTCTCTCTGTCTCCTTGTATCTGCTCTCTACTTCTCATTCCCTCTATGTCTGTATCCAAGTCTCTCGGTCTCCTTGTATCTGCTGTCTCCCTCTTGTTGCGTCTCTGGCTGTGTCCAACTCTCTCTGTCTCCTTGTATCTGCTCCCTCCCTCTCCCTGCCTCTCTGTCTGAATCCAACTCTCTCTGTCTCCTCGTGTCTGCTCTCTCCTTCTCGCTGCCTCTCTGGATGGATCCAAGTCTCTCTGTCTCCTCATAACTGCTCCCTCCCTCTCACTGCCTCTCTGGATGTATCCAACACTCTCTATCTTCTTGTATCTGTTCTCTCCCTCTCGCTGCCTCTCTGGCTGAACCCAACAGCCCCTGTTTCAATATATTTGCTCTCTCCCTCTTGCTGCCTGTATGTGACGCTCTCTGTCTCCTTGTATCTGCTCTATTCCTCTCGCTGCCTCACTGGCTGTATCCATCTCTCTCTTTCTCCTTGTATTTGCTCCTACACTCTTGTTGCCTCATTGGCTGTATTCAACTTTCTCTGTCTCCTTGTATCTGCTCTCTCACTCTCGCTGTGTGTCTTGCTGAACCCAACTGTCCCTGTTTCAATATGCTTGCTCTCTCCCTCTCGCTGCCTCTCAGGCTATATCCAACTCTCTGTCTCCTTGTATCTGCTCTCTCCCTCTCGCTGCCTCTCAGGCTATATCCAACTCTCTGTCTCCTTGTATCTGCTCTCTGCCTCTCACTGCCTCTCTGGCTGTATCCAATTCTCTCTGTCTACTTGTATCTGCTCTCTCCCTCTTGCTCCCTCTCTGGATGTGTCCAACATTCTCTTTCTCCTTGTATCTGCTCTCTCCCCCTCGCTGTCTCTCTGGCTGTGTCCAAATCTCTCTTTCTCCTTGCATCTGTGCTGTACTGTTCTATGTTCTATGTTCTATCTGCACTTTCCCTCTCCCTGACTCTCTGAAAGTGTCCAAGTCTCTCTGTCTCCTTGTATCTGCTCTCTCTCTCTCACTGTCTCTCTGGCTGTGTCCAACTCTCTCTGTCTCCTTGTATCTGCTCTCTACTTCTCATTCCCTCTATGTCTGTATCCAAGTCTCTCGGTCTCCTTGTATCTGCTGTCTCCCTCTTGTTGCGTCTCTGGCTGTGTCCAACTCTCTCTGTCTCCTTGTATCTGCTCCCTCCCTCTCCCTGCCTCTCTGTCTGAATCCAACTCTCTCTGTCTCCTCGTGTCTGCTCTCTCCTTCTCGCTGCCTCTCTGGATGGATCCAAGTCTCTCTGTCTCCTCATAACTGCTCCCTCCCTCTCACTGCCTCTCTGGATGTATCCAACACTCTCTATCTTCTTGTATCTGTTCTCTCCCTCTCTCTGCCTCTCTGGCTGAACCCAACAGCCCCTGTTTCAATATATTTGCTCTCTCCCTCTTGCTGCCTGTATGTGACGCTCTCTGTCTCCTTGTATCTGCTCTATTCCTCTCGCTGCCTCACTGGCTGTATCCATCTCTCTCTTTCTCCTTGTATTTGCTCCTACACTCTTGTTGCCTCATTGGCTGTATTCAACTTTCTCTGTCTCCTTGTATCTGCTCTCTCACTCTCGCTGTGTGTCTTGCTGAACCCAACTGTCCCTGTTTCAATATGCTTGCTCTCTCCCTCTCGCTGCCTCTCAGGCTATATCCAACTCTCTGTCTCCTTGTATCTGCTCTCTCCCTCTCGCTGCCTCTCAGGCTATATCCAACTCTCTGTCTCCTTGTATCTGCTCTCTGCCTCTCACTGCCTCTCTGGCTGTATCCAATTCTCTCTGTCTACTTGTATCTGCTCTCTCCCTCTTGCTCCCTCTCTGGATGTGTCCAACATTCTCTTTCTCCTTGTATCACCTCCCTCCCTCACACTGACTCACTGGCTCTATCCAACTCTATCTTTCTTCTTGTATCTGCTCTCTCCCTCTCGCTGATACTCTGTCTATATTGAACTCTCTCTGCCTCCTTGTATCTGCTCTCTCGCTCACGCTGCCTCTCTGGCTGTTTCCAACTTTCTCAGTCTCCTTGTATCTGCTCTCTCCCTCTCGTTGACTCTCTGTCTATATTGAACTCTGTCTCTATGGCTATATTAAACTCTCTCTGTCTCCTTGCAGCTTCTCTCTCCCTCTCGTTGACTCTCTGTCTATATTGAACTCTATCTATCTCCTTGTATCTGCTCTATTCCTCTCACTGCCTCTCTGGCTGTGTCCATCTCTCTCTATCTCCTTGTATATGCTCTCTACCTCTTGCTGCATCACTGGCTCTATCCTACTCTTTCTGTATCCTTTTATCTGCTCTCTACTTCTCACTGCCCTCACAATGTCTGTATCCAAATCTCTCTTTCTCCTTGTATCTACTCTCCCCCTCTCGCTGACTCTCTGAATGTCTCCAATTCTCTCTGTCTCCTTGTATCTGCTCTCTCTCTCTCGCTTCCTCTCTGGCTGATCCAACTCTCTCTTTCTCCTTGCATCTGTGCTGTACTGTTCTATGTTCTATGTTCTATCTGCACTTTCCCTCTCCCTGACTCTCTGAAAGTGTCCAAGTCTCTCTGTCTCCTTGTATCTGCTCTCTCCCTCTCACTGCCTCTCTGTCTGTATCCAACACTCTCTAGTCTCCTTGTATCTGCTCTTTCCCTCTCGCTGACTCTGTGGCGGTATCCAACTCTCCGTGTCTCCTTGTATCTGCTCTCACCCTCTCGATGCCTCTCTGCCTGTGTCCAACTCTCTCTTTCTCCTTGTATCTGCTCTCTCCCTCTTGCTGACTCTCTGGTTGTATCCAACTCTCTCTGTCTCCTTGTATCTATTCTCTGCCCCTCGCTGTCTCTGTGTCTATATTCAACTCTCTCTGTCTCGTTGTACCTGCTCTCTCCCTCTCGCTGCCTCACTGGCTGTATCCGACACTCTCTGTCTCCTTGTATCTGCTCTCTACACCTCGCTGCCTCTCAGACTGCATCCAACTTTCAATGTCTCCTTGTATCTGCTCTCTCCCTCTCGCTGCCTCTCTGTCTGTATCCGACACTCTCTGTCTCCTTGTATCTCTCCTCTCTCTCTCACTGACTCTCTGCCTATATCGAACTCTCTCTGTCTCCTTGTATCTGCTCGCTCCTCTCGCTGACTCTCTGTCTGTATCCAACACTCTCTAGTCTCTTTGTATCTGCTCTCTTCCTCTCGCTGACTCTGTGGCTGTATCCATCTCTCTCTGTCTCATTGTATCTGCTTCCTCCCTCTCCCTGCGTCTTTCGCAGTGTCCAACTCTCTCTGTCTCCTTGTATCTGCTCTCTCCCTCTCGCTGACTTTATGGCTGTATCCAACTCTCCGTGTCTCCTTGTATCTGCTCTCACCCTCTCGATGTCTCTCTGCCTGTGTCCAATTGTCTCTTTTTCCTTGTATCTGCTCCTGCCCTCTTGCTAACTCTCTGGCTGTATCCAACACTCTCATTCTCCTTGTAGCTGCTTTCTCCCTCTCACTGCCTCTCTGGCTGTGCCTAACTCTCTCTTTCTCCAGGTATCTCCTCTCTCATTCCTGCTGACTCTCTGGTTGTATCCAACTCTCTCATTCTCCTTGTATCTGCTCTCTCCCCCTTGCCTCCTCTCTGGCTGTGTCCAACTTTCTCAGTCTCCTTGTGTCTGCTCTCTCCCTCACGCTGCCTCTATGGCGAGATTAAACTCTCTCTGTCTCCTTGCATCTCCTCTCTCCCTCTCGTTGACTCTCTGTCTATATTGAACTCTCTCTATCTCCTTGGATCTGCTCTGTTCCTCTCACTGCCTCTCTGGCTGTGTCCATCTCTCTCTTGTGTCAGCTCTCTCCCTGTCATTGACTCTCTGGCTGTGTCCAAGTCTCTCTGTCTCCTTGTAACTGCTCTCTCCCTCTCGCTGCCTCTCTGGCTGTGTCCAACTTTCTCTGTCAACCTGTAATCCTCTCTGCTTCTCGCTGACTCTCTGGCTATATCGAACTCTCTCTGTCTCTTTCTATCTGCTCTCACCCTCTCGCTGCCTGTCTGTCTGAGTCCAACTCTCTCTTTCCGTTTGTATCTGCGCCCTCCCTCTTGCTGACTCTATGCTGTATCCATCTCTCTCTTTCTCCTTGTACCTGCTCTTTCCCTCTTGCTCCCTCTTTGGATGTGTCCAACATTCCCTTTCTCCCTGTATCTGCTCTCCCCCTCTCGCTGACTCTCTGAAGGTCTCCAATTCTCTCTGTCTCCTTGTATCTGCTCTCTCTCTCTCGCTTCCTCTCTGGCTGATCCAACTCTCTCTTTCTCCTTGCATCTGCTCCATCTCTTGCTCCCTCATCTGGATGTGTCCAACTCTCTCTTTCTCCTTGTATCTGCTCTCTCCCCTTCGCTGCCTCTCTGGCTGTGTCCAACCATCGCTCTCACCATGTATCTGCTCTCTCCCTCGCGCTGCCTCTATGGTTGTATCAAACTCTCCCTGTCTCCTTGTATCTGCTCTCTCCCACTCACTGCCTCTCTGGCTGTATCCAACACTCTCTTTCTCCTTGTATCTGCTCTTTCCATCTCACTGATGTTCTGGCTGTATCCAACACTCTCTTTCTCTCTCTCTTTCTCCTTGTATCTGCTCTCTCCCTCACGCTGCCTCTATTGTTGTATCAAACTATCACTGTTTCAATTCGTTCCCTCTCGTTGCTTCACCGGCTGTGCCCAACTCTCTTTGTCTCCTTGTATCTGCTCTTACCCTCTCGCTGCCTCACTGGCTGTGCCCAACTCTCTCTGTCTCCTGTTATGTGCTCCCTCCCTCTTGCTGACTCTCTCGCTGTATCCAACACTGTCTTTCTCCTTGTATCTCCTCTATCCATCTCGCTGCCTCTCTGGCTGTATCCAACCATCTCTTTCTCCTTGTATCTGCTCTCTCCTCCTCGCTGCCTCTCTGGCTGTGTCCAACTTTCTCTGTCAACCTGTAATCCTCTCTGCTTCTCGCTGCCTCTCTGGCTGTATCCAACTCTCTCTGTCTCTTTGTAACTCCTCTCTCCCTCTCGATGCTTCACTGGCTGTATCCAAATCTCTCTTTCTCCTTGTATCTGCTCTTTTCCTCTAGCTGACTCTATGGCTGTATTCAACTCTCCTTGTATCTGCTCTCACCCTCTCGCTGCCTCTCTGGCTGTGTCCAACTCTCGCTTTCCCCTTGCATCTGCCCCCTCCCTCTCACTGACTCTCTGGCTGTATCCAATTCTCTCTTTCTCCTTGTATCTGCTCTCTCCCTCTCGCTGGCTGCATGGCCGTGTCCAACTTTCTCAGTCTCCTTATATCTACTCTCTGCCTCACGCTGCCTCTCTGGCTGTATCCATCTCTCTGTCTCCTTGTATCTGCTCCCACCCTCTCCCTGCCTCTTTGTCAGTGTCCAACTCCCTTTCTCTCCTTGTATCTGCTCTCTCACTCTTGCTGCCTCTCTGGCTGTATACAACTCCCTCTCTCTCCTTGTATCTGCTCTCTCCTTCTCACTGCCTCTCTGGCTGTGTCCAACTTTCTCAATCTCCTTGTACCTGCTCTCACCCTCTCGATGCCTCTCTACCTGTGTCCAATTGTCTCTTTTTCCTTGTATCTGCTCCCGCCCCCTTGCTAACTCTCTGGCTGTATCCAACTCTCTCTATCTCCTTGTATCTGCTTTCTCTCTCTCACTGCCTCTCTGGCTGTGCCTAATTCTCTGTTTCTCCAGGTATCTCCTCTCTCACTCCTGCTGACTCTCTGGCTGTGTCCAACTCTCTCAATCTCCTTGTAGCTGCGCCCTCCCTCTCGATGCCTCTTTAGCAGTGTCCAAGTTTCTCTGTGTCCTTGTATCTACTCTCTCCCTCACGCTGTCACGATGGCTATATCAATCTCTCTGTATCTCCTTGTGTCTCCTCTCTCCCTCTCGCTGACTCTCTGTCTATATTGAACTCTCTCTGTCTCCTTGTATCTGCTTTCTCCCTCTCGCTGCCTCTCTGGCTGTATCCAACTCACTCAGTCTCCTTGTATCTATTCTCTGCCCCTCGCTGTCTCTGTGTCTATATTCAACTCTCTCTGTCTCGTTGTACCTGCTCTCTCCCTCTCGCTGCCTCACTGGCTGTATCCGACACTCTCTGTCTCCTTGTATCTGCTCTCTACACCTCGCTGCCTCTCAGACTGCATCCAGCTTTCAATGTCTCCTTGTATCTGCTCTCTCCCTCTCACTGCCTCTCTGTCTGTATCCAAAACTTTCTGTCTCCTTGTATCTGCTCTCTACACCTCGCTGCCTCTCTGGCTGTGTCCATCTCTCTCTGTCTCCTTGTATCTGCTCTCTCCCTCTCGCTGCCTCTCAGACTGCATCCAACTTTCAATGTCTCCTTGTATCTGCTCTCTCCCTCTCGCTGCCTCTCTGTCTGTATCCAACACTCTCTGTCTCCTTGTATCTCTCCTCTCCCTCTCACTGACTCTCTGCCTGTATTGAACTCTCTCTGTCTCCTTGTATCTGCTCGCTCCTCTCGCTGCCTCTCTGGCTGCGTCCAACTCTCTCTCTCTGTCTCCTTGTATCTGCTCTCTCCCTCTCGCTGACTCTATGGCTGTATCCATCTCTCTCTATCTCATTGTATCTGCTCCCTCCCTCTCCCTGCATCTTTGGCAGTGTCCAACTCTCTCTGTCTCCTTGTATCTGCTCTCTCCCTCTCGCTGACTCTATGGCTGTATCCAACTCTCCGTGTCTCCTTGTATCTGCTCTCACCCTCTCGATGCCTCTCTGCCTGTGTCCAATTGTCTCTTTTTCCTTGTATCTGCTCCTGCCTTCTTGCTAACTCTCTGGCTATATCCAACGCTCTCATTCTCCTTGTATCTGCTCTCTCCCTCTCACTGCCTCTCTGGCTGTGCCTAACTCTCTCTTTCTCCAGGTATCTCCTCTCTCACTCGTGCTGACTCTCTGGTTGTATCCAACTCTCTCATTCTCCTTGTATCTGCTCTCTCCTTCTCGCTGCCTCTCTGGCTGTGTCCAACTTTCTCAATCTCCTAGTATCTGTGCCCTCCCTCTCGATGCCTCTTTAGCAGTGTCCAAATTTGTCTGTATCCTTGTACCTGCTCTCTCCCCCTCGCCTCCTCTCTGGCTGTGTCCAACTTTCTCTGACTCCTTATATCTGCTCTCTCCCTCTCGCTAATAATCTGGCTGTGTCCAACTCTGTCTTTCTTTTGTATCTGCTCTCTTCCTCTCGTTGACTCTGTGGCTGTATCCAACTCTCCCTGTCTCCTTGTATCTGCTCTCTCCCTCTCGCTGACTCTCATTGAGTATCCAACTCTCTCTTTCTTCTTGTATCACCTCCCTCCCTCACGCTGACTCACTGGCTCTATCCAACTCTATCTTTCTTCTTGTATCTGCTCTCTCCCTCTCGCTGATACTCTGTCTATATTGAACTCTCTCTGCCTCCTTGTATCTGCTCTCTCGCTCACGCTGTCTCTCTGGCTGTTTCCAACTTTCTCAGTCTCCTTGTATCTGCTCTCTCCCTCTCGTTGACTCTCTGTCTATATTGAACTCTGTCTCTATGGCTATATTAAACTCTCTCTGTCTCCTTGCAGCTTCTCTCTCCCTCTCGTTGACTCTCTGTCTATATTGAACTCTATCTATCTCCTTGTATCTGCTCTATTCCTCTCACTGCCTCTCTGGCTGTGTCCAACTCTCTCTGTCTCCTTGTAAATGCTCTCTACCTCTTGCTGCATCACTGGCTCTATCCTACTCTTTCTGTATCCTTTTATCTGCTCTCTACTTCTCGCTGCCCTCTCAATGTCTGTATCCAAATCTCTCTTTCTCCTTGTATCTACTCTCCCCCTCTCGCTGACTCTCTGAATGTCTCCAATTCTCTCTGTCTCCTTGTATCTGCTCTCTCTCTCTCTCTCTCGCTTCCTCTCTGGCTAATCCAACTCTCTCTTTCTCCTTGCATCTGCTCCATCTCTTGCTCCCTCTCTGGATGTGTCCAACTCTCCATTTCTCCTTGTATCTGCTCTCTCCCCTTCGCTGACCCTCTGGCTGTGTCCAACCATCGCTCTCACCTTGTATCTGCTCTCTCCCTCGCGCTGCCTCTATGGTTGTATCAAACTCTCCCTGTCTCCTTGTATCTGCTCTCTCCCACTCACTGCCTCTCTGGCTGTATCCAACACTCTCTTTCTCCTTGTATCTGCTTTTTCCATCTCACTGATGTTCTGGCTGTATCCAACACTCTCTTTCTCTCTCTCTTTCTCCTTGTATCTGCTCTCTCCCTCACGCTGCCTCTATTGTTGTATCAAACTCTCCTTGTTTCAATTCGTTCCCTCTCGTTGCTTCACCGGCTGTGCCCAACTCTCTTTGTCTCCTTGTATCTGCTCTTACCCTCTCGCTGCCTCACTGGCTGTGCCCAACTCTCTCTTTCTCCTGGTATGTGCTCCCTCCCTCTCGCTGACTCTCTCGCTGTATCCAACACTCTCTTTCTCCTTGTATCGCCTCTATCCATCTCGCAGCCTCTCTGGCTGTATCTAACTCCCTCTTTCTCCTTGTATCTGCTCGCTCCCTCTCGTTGCCTCACTGGCTGTATCCGACTCTCTCTGTCTCCTCGTATCTGTTCGCTCCCTGTCCCTGCCTCTGGCATTCTCCAACTCTCTCTGTCTCCTTGTATCAGCCCTATCCCTCTCGCGGGCTCACTGGCTGTTTCCGACTCTCTCTGTCTCCTTGTATCTTTTCTCTGCCCCTCGTTGTCTCTCTGGCTGTGTCCAACTCTCTTTGTCTCCTTGTATCTCCTCTCTCCCTCTCATTGCTTCTATGGCTGTATCCAACTCTCCTTGTTTCCTTGAATCTGCCCTCACCCTCTTGCTGCCTCTCTAGCTGTGTCCAACTCTCTCTTTCTCCTGGTATGTGCTCCCTCGTTCTCGCTGCCTCACTGGCTGTATTCAATTCCCTCTGCCTCCTTGTATGTGCTCCCTCCCTCTCGCTGCATCTCTAGCTGTATCCAACTCTATCTGTCTCCTTGTATCTGATCTCTCCCTCTCGCTGACCCTCTGGCTGTGTCCAAGTTTCTCTGTCTACTTGTATCTCCTCACTCCCTCTCACTGACTCTCTGGCGCTATCGAACTCTCTCTGTCTCCTTGTATCTGCTCACTCCTTCTCGTTGCCTGACTGGCTGTATTCAATTCCCTCTGCCTCCTTGTTTGTGCTCTCTCCCTCTCGCTGCATCTCTAGCTGTATTCAACTCTCTCTTTCATCTTGTATCAGCTCTCTCCCCCTCGCTGACTCTATCGCTGTATCCAACTCTCCTTGTCTCCATGTATCTGCTCTCTCCCGTTTCTGCCTCTCTGGCTGTATCCAACTCTCTCTGTCTCCTTGAACCTGTCTCCCTCACGCTGTATCTCTCTTTGCATCTAACTCTCTCTGCCTCCTTGTATCTGCTCTCTACCTCTCGCTGTATCTCTGGCTGTATCCAAATCTCTCTGTCTCCTTGTATCTGCTCTCTCTCCCTCGCTGGCTCACTGGTTTCCAATTCTCTCTGTCTCCTTGTATCTGCACTCTGCCTCGGGCTGTATCTCTGGCTGTATTCAACTCTCAGCGGCTCCTTGTATTTCCTCTCTCTCTCTCTCTCTCACTGCCTCTCTGGCTGGATCCATCTCTCTTTGATTCCTTCTTTTTCCTTTCTCCCTCTCGCTGACTCTGTCTGTATTGGACACTCTCTGTCTCCTTGTACCTGCTCTCTCTCCCTCTCGCTGCCTCTATGGCTGTATCCAACTCTCTCTGTCTCCGTGTATCTGCTCTCTCCCTCTCGTTGCATTTCTGGCTGTATCCAACTCTCTCTGTCTCCTTATATCCACGCTCTCACTCCCGTTGCCTCACTGGCTGCATCCAACTCTCTCTGTCGCCTTGTATCTGCTCTCTCTTTCTCTCTCACTCGCTGTATCCAAATCTCTTCATTTCTTTGTATCTGCTCTCAGCCTCACGCTGCATCTCTGGCTGTATCCAACTCTTGCTGTCTCCTTGTATCTGCTCTCTCCCTCTCACTGTATCTCTCGCTGTATCCAACTCTCATTGTCTCCCTGTATCTGCTCTCTCCCTCTTGCTGTATCTCTCATTTTGGCCAACTCCCTCTGTTTACTTGTATCTGCGCTCTCCCTTTTGCTGTATCTCCCGCTGTATCCAACTCTCATAGATTCCTTGTCTCTGCTCTCTCCCGCTTGCTGTATCTCTCGCTGTTGCAAACTTTCTCTGTCTCTTTCGTTCTACTTACTCCCTCTCGCTGTATCTCTGGCTGTATCCAATTCACTCTGTCAATTTGAATCTGCTCTCTCCCTCGCGCTGTATCACTCGTTGTATCAAGATCTCTCTGTCTCCTTTTATCTTCTCTCTCCATCTTGCTGTACCTCTTCCTGTCTTCTTTGATCTTCTCTCTTCCTCTCGCTGTATCGCTCTTTGCATCCAATTCTCTCTGTCTCCTTGTACCTGCTCTCTCCCTCTCGCTTCGAATCCAGATGAATTCAACACTTCGTCTCAAAGTATCTGCTCTCTGCATTGTGCCGTATCTGTGGCTGTATCTAACTGTGTCTGTCTCCTTGTATCTGCTCTCTTCCACTCGCTGTATCTCTCACTGTATCCAATTCTCTCTGTCTCCTTGTATCTGAGCTCTCCCTCTCACTGCATCTCTGGCTATATCCAACTCTCTCTTTCTCCTTGAATCTGATCTCTCCCATTTCTGCATCTCTGGCTGTGTCCAACTCTCTCTGTCTCCTTGTATCTGCTCTCTCCCTCTCACTGCACCACTGGTTATGTCCAACTCTCTCTGTCTCCTTGTATCTGCTATCTCCCTCTCACTGTCTTTCTGGCTGTGTCCAACTCTCTCTGTCTCCTTGTATCTGCACCCACCCTCTTGCTGCCTACTGGCTGTGCCCAACTCTCTCTTTCTCCTGTTATGTGCTCCCTCCCTCTCGCTGACTCTCTCGCTGTATCCAACACTGTCTTTCTCCTTGTATCTCCTCTGTTCATCTCGCAGCCTCTCTGGCTGTATCTGACTCTCTCTGTCTCCTCGTATCTGTTCGCTCCCTGTCCCTGCCTCTGGCATTCTCCAACTCTCTCTGTCTCCTTGTATCAGCTGTATCCCTCTCACTGCCTCTCTGGCTGTGTCCAACTCTCTCTGTCTCCTTGTATCTGCTCTCTCCCTCTTGCTGACTCACTGGCTGTGTCCAACTCTCTCTGTCTCCTTGTATTTCCTCTCTCCCTCTCGTTGCCTCTCTGGCTGTGTCCAACTCTCTCTGTCTCCTTGTATCTGATCTCTCCCTCTCGCTGACTCTCTGGCTGTGTCCAACTTTCTCTGTCTCCTTGTATCTGCTCTCACCCTCTCGCTGACTCTCTGGCTGTATCCAACTCTATCTGTCTCCTTGTATCTGATCTCTCCCTCTCGCTGACTCTCTGGCTGTGTCCAACTTTCTCTGTCTCCTTGTATCTCCTCACTCCCTCTCACTGACTCTCTGGCGCTATCGAACTCTCTCTGTCTCCTTGTATCTGCTCACTCCTTCTCGTTGCCTCACTGGCTGTATTCAATTCCCTCTGCCTCCTTGTTTGTGCTCTCTCCCTCTCGCTGCATCTCTAGCTGTATCCAACTCTCTCTTTCATCTTGTATCAGCTCTCTCCCTCTCGCTGACTCTATCGCTGTATCCAACTCTCCTTGTCTCCATGTATCTGCTCTTACCCACTCGCTGCCTCTCTTGCAGTGTCCAACTCTCTGTTTCTCCTTGTATGTGCTCCCTCCCTCTCTCTGCCTCTCTGGCTGTATCCAACTCTCTCTTTCACCTTGTATCGGCTCTCTCCCTCACGCTATCTATGGTTGGATCAACCTCTCTCTCTCTGTCTCCTTGTATCTGCTCTTACCCGCTCGCTGCCTCACTGGCTGTGCCCAACTCTCTCTGTCTCCTGTTATGTGCTCCCTCCCTCTCGCTGACTCTCTCGCTGTATCCAACACTGTCTTTCTCCTTGTATCTCCTCTATCCATCTCGCAGCCTCTCTGGCTGTATCTAACTCCCTCTTTCTCCTTGTATCTGCTCGCTCCCTCTCGTTGCCTCACTGGCTGTATCCGACTCTCTCTGTCTCCTCGTATCTGTTCGCTCCCTGTCCCGGCCCCTGGCATTCTCCAACTCTCTCTGTCTCCTTGTATCAGCTCTATCCCTCTCGCGGGCTCACTGGCTGTTTCTGACTCTCTCTGTCTCCTTGTATCTGTTCTCTGCCCCTCGTTGTCTCTCTGGCTGTGTCCAATTCTCTCTGTCTCCTTGTATCTCCTCTCTCCCTCTCATTGCTTCTATGGCTGTATCCAACTCTCTCTGTCTCCTTGTATCTGCCCTCACCCTCTCGCTGGCTCTCTGGCTGTGTCCAACTCTCTCTTTCTCCTGGTATGTGCTCCCTTCCTCTCGCTGCATCTCTAGCTGTATCCAACTCTCTCTGTCTCCTTGTACCTGCTCTCTCCCTCTCACTTTGAATCCAGATGAATTCAACACTTCGTCTCAAAGTATCTGCTCTCTGCATTGTGCCGTATCTGTGGCTGTATCTAACTGTGTCTGTCTCCTTGTATCTGCTCTCTTCCACTCGCTGTATCTCTCACTGTATCCAACTCTCCCTGTCTCTTTGTATCTGCTCTCTCCCTCTCACTTCATCTCTGGCTGTGTCCAACTCTCTCTGTCTCCTTGTATCTGCTCTCTCCCTCTCGCTGTATCTCTGGCTCTATCCAACTCTCCCTGTCTCCTTGTATCTGCTCTCTCCCTCTCCCTGCCTCTCTGGCTGTATCCAACTCTCTCTGTCTCCTTGTGTCTGTTCTCTCCCTCTCACTGCCTCCCTGGATATAGATTAGATTTTATATTACTTACAGTGTGGAAACAAGCCCTTCGGCCCAATCAGTCCACACCAACCTTCCGAAGAGCAACCCACCCACACTCACTTTCCTTTCACCTATCACTGTGGGTAATTTAGCATGGCCAATCCACCCTAACCTACACATCCCTGAACACTATGGGTAATTTAGCATGGCCAATCCACCCTAACCTACACATCCCTGAACACTATGGGGTAATTTAGCATGGCCAATCCACCCTAACCTACACATCCCTGAACACTATGGGGTAATTTAGCATGGCCAATCCACCCTAACCTACACATCCCTGGGCACTATGGGTAATTTAGCATGGCCAATCCACCCTAACCTACACATCCCTGGGCACTATGGGTAATTTAGCATGGCCAATCCACCCTAACCTGCACATCCCTGAACACTATGGGGTAATTTAGCATGGCCAATCCACCCTAACCTACACATCCCTGAACACTATGGGGTAATTTAGCATGGCCAATCCACCCTAACCTACACATCCCTGAACACTATGGGGTAATTTAGCATGGCCAATCCACCCTAACCTACACATCCCTGAGCACTATGGGTAATTTAGCATGGCCAATCCACCCTAACCTACACATCCCTGAGCACTATGGGGTAATTTAGCATGGTCAATCCACCCTAACCTACACATCCCTGAGCACTATGGGGTAATTTAGCATGGCCAATCCACCCTAACCTACACATCCCTGAGCACAATGGGTAATTTAGCATGGCCAATCCACCCTAACCTACACATCCCTGAACACTATGGGTAATTTAGCATGGCCAATCCACCCTAACCTACACATCCCTGAACACTATGGGGTAATTTAGCATGGCCAATCCACCCTAACCTACACATCCCTGAACACTATGGGGTAATTTAGCATGGCCAATCCACCCTAACCTACACATCCCTGGGCACTATGGGTAATTTAGCATGGCCAATCCACCCTAACCTACACATCCCTGGGCACTATGGGTAATTTAGCATGGCCAATCCACCCTAACCTGCACATCCCTGAACACTATGGGGTAATTTAGCATGGCCAATCCACCCTAACCTACACATCCCTGAACACTATGGGGTAATTTAGCATGGCCAATCCACCCTAACCTACACATCCCTGAACACTATGGGGTAATTTAGCATGGCCAATCCACCCTAACCTACACATCCCTGAGCACTATGGGTAATTTAGCATGGCCAATCCACCCTAACCTACACATCCCTGAGCACTATGGGGTAATTTAGCATGGTCAATCCACCCTAACCTACACATCCCTGAGCACTATGGGGTAATTTAGCATGGCCAATCCACCCTAACCTACACATCCCTGAGCACTATGGGTAATTTAGCATGGCCAATCCACCCTAACCTACACATCCCTGAGCACTATGGGGTAATTTAGCATGGCCAATCCACCCAAACCTGCACATCCCTGAACACTATGGGTAATTTAGCATGGCCAATCCACCCTAACCTACACATCCCTGAACACTGTGGGTAATTTAGCATGGCCAATCCACCCTAACCTACACATCCCTGAGCACTATGGGTAATTTAACATGGCCAATCCACCCTAACCTACACATCCCTGAGCACTATGGGGTAATTTAGCATGGCCAATCCACCCTAACCTACACATCCCTGAACACTATGGGTAATTTAGCATGGCCAATCCACCCTAACCTACACATCCCTGAACACTATGGGGTAATTTAGCATGGCCAATCCACCCTAACCTACACATCCCTGAACACTATGGGGTAATTTAGCATGGCCAATCCACCCTAACCTACACATCCCTGGGCACTATGGGTAATTTAGCATGGCCAATCCACCCTAACCTACACATCCCTGGGCACTATGGGTAATTTAGCATGGCCAATCCACCCTAACCTGCACATCCCTGAACACTATGGGGTAATTTAGCATGGCCAATCCACCCTAACCTACACATCCCTGAACACTATGGGGTAATTTAGCATGGCCAATCCACCCTAACCTACACATCCCTGAACACTATGGGGTAATTTAGCATGGCCAATCCACCCTAACCTACACATCCCTGAGCACTATGGGTAATTTAGCATGGCCAATCCACCCTAACCTACACATCCCTGAGCACTATGGGGTAATTTAGCATGGTCAATCCACCCTAACCTACACATCCCTGAGCACTATGGGGTAATTTAGCATGGCCAATCCACCCTAACCTACACATCCCTGAGCACTATGGGTAATTTAGCATGGCCAATCCACCCTAACCTACACATCCCTGAGCACTATGGGGTAATTTAGCATGGCCAATCCACCCAAACCTGCACATCCCTGAACACTATGGGTAATTTAGCATGGCCAATCCACCCTAACCTACACATCCCTGAACACTGTGGGTAATTTAGCATGGCCAATCCACCCTAACCTACACATCCCTGAGCACTATGGGTAATTTAACATGGCCAATCCACCCTAACCTACACATCCCTGAACACTATGGGGTAATTTAGCATGGCCAATCCACCCTAACCTGCACATCCCTGAACACTATGGGGTAATTTAGCATGGCCAATCCACCCTAACCTGCACATCCCTGAACACTATGGGGTAATTTAGCTTGGCCAATCCACCCTAACCTGCACATCCCTGAACACTATGGGTAATTTAGCATGGCCAATCCACCCTAACCTACACATCCCTGAACACTGTGGGGTAATTTAGCATGGCCAGTCCACCCTAACCTACACATCCCTGAACACTGTGGGTAATTTAGCATGGCCAATCCACCCTAACCTGCACATCCCTGAACACTATGGGGTAATTTAGCATGGCCAATCCACCCTAACCTGCACATCCCTGAACACTATGGGGTAATTTAGCAGGGCCAAACCACCCTAACCTGCACATCCCTGAACACTATGGGGTAATTTAGCATGGCCAATCCACCCTAACCTACACATCCCTGAACACTATGGGTAATTTAGCATGGCCAATCCACCCTAACCTACACATCCCTGAACACTATGGGGTAATTTAGCATGGCCAATCCACCCTAACCTACACATCCCTGAACACTGTGGGTAATTTAGCATGGCCAATCCACCCTAACCTGCACATCCCTGAACACTATGGGGTAATTTAGCATGGCCAATCCACCCTAACCTACACATCCCTGAACACTATGGGGTAATTTAGCATGGCCAATCCACCCTAACCTACACATCCCTGAACACTGTGGGTAATTTAGCATGGCCAATCCACCCTAACCTGCACATCCCTGAACACTATGGGGTAATTTAGCATGGCCAATCCACCCTAACCTACACATCCCTGAACACTATGGGGTAATTTAGCATGGCCAATCCACCCTAACCTACACATCCCTGAACACTATGGGGTAATTTAGCATGGCCAAACCACCCTAACCTGCACATCCCTGAACACTATGGGTAATTTAGCATGGCCAATCCACCCTAACCTACACATCCCTGAACACTATGGGGTAATTTAGCATGGCCAATCCACCCTAACCTACACATCTCTGAACACTATGGGGTAATTTAGCATGGCCAATCCACCCTAACCTACACATCCCTGAACACTATGGGGTAATTTAGCATGGCCAATCCACCCTAACCTACACATCCCTGAACACTATGGGGTAATTTAGCATGGCCAATCCACCCTAACCTACACATCCCTGAACACTATGGGGTAATTTAGCATGGCCAATCCACCCTAACCTACACATCCCTGAACACTATGGGGTAATTTAGCATGGCCAATCCACCCTAACCTATACATCCCTGAACACTATGGGGTAATTTAACATGGCCAATCCACCCTAACCTACCCATTCCTGAACACTATGGGGTAATTTAGCATGGCCAATCCACCCTAACCTACACATCCCTGAACACTATGGGGTAATTTAGCATGGCCAATCCACCCTAACCTACACATCCCTGAACACTATGGGGTAATTTAGCATGGCCAATCCACCCTAACCTACACATCCCTGAACACTATGGGGTAATTTAGCATGGCCAATCCACCCTAACCTACACATCCCTGAACACTATGGGGTAATTTAGCATGGCCAATCCACCCTAACCTACACATCCCTGAACACTATGGGGTAATTTAGCATGGCCAATCCACCCTAACCGACACATCCCTGAACACTATGGGGTAATTTAGCATGGCCAATCCACCCTAACCTACACATCCCTGAACACTATGGGGTAATTTAGCATGGCCAATCCACTCTAACCTGCACATCCCTGAACACTATGGGGTAATTTAGCATGGCCAATCCACCCTAACCTACACATCCCTGAACACTATGGGGTAATTTAGCATGGCCAATCCACCCTAACCTACACATCCCTGAACACTATGGGTAATTTAGCATGGCCAATCCACCCTAACCTACACATCCCTGAACACTATGGGGTAATTTAGCATGGCCAATCCACCCTAACGTGAACATCCCTGAACACTATGGGGTAATTTAGCATGGCCAATCCACCCTAACGTGAACATCCCTGAACACTATGGGGTAATTTAGCATACCCAATCCACCCTAACCTACACATCTTTGGACTGTGGGAGGAAACCGGAGCACCTGGAGGAAACCCACGCAGACACGGGGGAGAATGTGCAAACTCCACACAGACAGTTGCCAGAGGTGGGAATTCTCTCTGTCTCCTTGTATCTGCCCCCTCCCTCTCACTGACTCTTTGGCTATATCCAACTCTCTCTTTCCCCTTGAATCTGCTCTCTCCCTCTCGCTACTTATCTGGCTGTACCCAACTCTCTCTGTCTCTGTGTATCTGCTCTCTCCCGTTTCTGCATCTCTGGCTGTATCCAACTCTCTCTGTCTCTGTGTATCTGAGCTCTCCCTCTCACTGCACCGCTTGGCTCTGAGAAATAGGAATGTGGCCTATTAAACATGCTCCCTAGTGCAATACGATTGTGGCTGACCTTTTTGTGACCTCAGCTCCACTTACCCGCCCGCTCACCGTTAACCCTTAATTCCTTCACTGTTCAGAAATCTGCCTGACTTTGCCTGAAACGTTTTCAGTGAGGCAGTCTCCACGGGACAGGGCATTCCTCAGATCCACAACCCTTCGGGTGAAGGATGTTCTTCGTCAACCCCATCCGAAATCTGCTCCCCGTTCCTCATTTTCGAGGCTACGCTCCCCCCGCCGTTCTAGTTTCACCCATCAGTGGAAGAACCTCTCTGCTTCCATCTCGTCTAACAGAACAAGCTCGATTCTCTGGACGGAGACGGGCAGGGAGTAATGTGTTCGGGAAGCCGATCGTTCGGATAACTGTATGTTCGGATCAATGATTGACCGGATAACTCATTGTTCAGGTAACTGATTGTTCGGATGACTGATTTGATAACTGACTGTTTGGATAACTGATTGTTCTGCTAACTGTTCAGATTAAATGTTCAGATAACTGATTGTTAACCGATGGTTCGGATAACCGATGGTTCGGATGACCGATGGTTCGGATGACCGATGGTTCGGATAACCGATGGTTCAGATAACCGATGGTTTGGATAACCGATGGTTCGGATAACCGATGGTTCGGATGACTGATGGTTCGGATAACTGATCTAATCATGACCAAAGGAAGCTATATTGAACATAAGAATGTGAAAAAGCATGTTTACAGAGCTTATCGATTTTATTCAATCGATAAAACACTTGATATTGTTTAAACAAGGAAAATTTACAGCCAGGAACAGGCCCTTCGGCCCTCCAAGTCTGAGCCGATCCAAACCCACTGTCTAACCCTGTCGGTCAATTTGTAAGCATCTGTATCCCTCTGCTCCCCACCTACTCATGCATCTGTGCAGACGCATCTTAAATGTATCTCCCATGTCGGCCTCTACCACCTCTGCTGGCAACGCGTTCCAATCGCCCACCACCCTCTGTGTGAAGTACTTACCGCGTGTATCCCCCGTTAAACCTTCCACCTCTCACCTTGACAGCGCAACCTCTCGTTATTGAATCCCTCACCCTGGGGAAAAAGCTTGTCTCTGTCCACCCTGTCTATTCCCTTCATGATTTTGTAAACCTCAATCAGGTCCCCCCCCCTCAATCTCCTTTTTTCTAATGGAAACAATCCTAACCTACTCAACCTCTCTTCATAGCTAGCACCTTCCATACCAGGCAACATCCTCGTACACCTTCTCTGCCCCCTCTCCAAAGCGTCCACATCCTTTTGGTAATGTGGTGACCAGAACTGTGGCCGAACCAATTCTAAATGTGGCCGAACCAATGTCTTGCACAATTTTAACATGACTTGCCAGCTCAATACCCCGTCCGACGAAGGCAAGCATACTATATGCCTTCTTGACCACTCTATCCACCCATACAGCAACCTTCAGGGTACCATGGACCTGCCCTCCCAGATCTCTCTGCCCATCAACTTTTCCCAAGGCTCTTCCGGTCATTGTATAATCCGCTCGAGAATTAGACTTGCCGAAATGCATCACCTCACGTTCAGGATATTTTACAAATAAAATCACTTTTTGTCTCGAGTTGGACTGAAATTTTTCGCACACATTTCCCTCAGTTTTATCCTGCCCCTCCCCTCCTCAGTGACAACTGAGCCTTTACACATCCACAGAGAGAGAGAGAGCGAAAAGACTTTTATCGCTGACTTCAGGTTCCACCCTCTCAGCTATTTTATTTTCAGAAGTAATGTGTTCCACGTGTTTCCTCCTGTCAAGTTTTCAGAGAACATAGAACGTTCCAGCACATCATGGACCCTTCGGCCCTCGAAGTTGCGCCAACCTGTGAAACTAATCTGAAGCCCATCTCCCCTCCATTCTCAGCCATATGACAAAAGTGGACACTGCAGATCGGGTCATAGAGTCACAGAGATGTCCAGCACGGAAACAGACCCTTCGGCCCAACCCGTCCATGCTGACCCAGATATCCCAACCCAATCTAGTCCCACCTGCCAGCACCCGGCCCATATCCCCCCCAAACCCTTCCTATTCATATACCCATCCAGATGCCTCTTAAATGCAGTAATTGTACCAGCCTTCACCACATCCTCTGGCAGCTCATTCCATACACGTACCACCCTCTGGGTGAAAAAGTTGCCCCTTAGGTCTCTTTTATATCTTTCCCCTCTCACCCTAAACCTATGCCCCTCTAGTTCTGGACTCCCCCCACCCCCAGGGAAAAGACTTTGTCTATTTATCCTATCCATGCCCCTCATGATGTTATAAACCTCTATAAGGTCACCCCTCAGCCTCCGATGCTCCAGGGAAAACAGCCCCAGCCTGTTCAGCCTCTCCCTACGGAGATTAGAGTCAAGATTGGAGTGGTGCTGGAAAAGCACAGCAGGTCAGGCAGCATCCGAGGAGCAGGAAAATCAAAGTTGCGGGCAAAAGCCCTTCAGAGGAATTCCCATCCATATGCCTATCCAATGCCCATTTAAATACCCTGAGAGTTGGCGAGTCCACTCCTGTTGCAGGCAGTGTGTTCCACACCCCTCCTACTCTCTGAGTAAAGACACTACCTCTGACATCTGTCCTCTATCTATCACCCCCTAAGTTTAAAGCTATGTCCCCTTGTGCTAGCCATCACCATCTGGGGGAATAGGCTCTCCCTGTCCACCCTGTCTAACCCTCTGATTATCTTATACGTCTCGATTAAGTCACCGCTCAACCTTCTTCTCTCTAACGAGAACAGCCTCAAGTCCCTCAGCCTTTCCTCGTAAGACCTTCCCTCCAGACCAGGCAACGTCCCGGTAAATCTCCTCTGCACCCTTTCCCAAGCTTCCACATCCTTCCTATAACGCGGTGACTGGAACTACGCGCAACACTCCAAGTGCGGCCGCACCAATGTTTTGTACAGCTGCAGCATGACCTCAGGGCTCCGAAACTCAATCCCTCTACCAGTAAAAGCTAACGCACTGCTTTTCCTCCTGTGGATTTTCATGTGTGCCAACTCACGACAATTCGCGCTCCCCCCCCCATCTCCCCCACAACCCTCTCCATCAAAAAAAAGTGATGTAAAGTTTTCTTGTCAGCTGAAAGACATTGTGGCTTGGAGGAAAAGAACCATCGCAGGGAGAGCAGGAGGAGAAAGCTACAGAAACAAAGAGTGCGAGCGCATTTTTATGACCCCCCCCGCCCCCGGGGGGGAATGAGCTGAGGAAAGAAACGGTTGGGTGTGCAAAGCAGAACGAGTCAGCATTGAGAGGGAATCTTGCTGTGAGAGCGCGCAGTTGGGGTTTGCATATACGATGTGGCGGGGTGGGGTGGAAAGAATAAGCCTTTTTCATAAATACTTTACTGTACTAGGGGGTGGCACGGTGGCACAGCGGTTAGCACTGCTGCCTCACAGCGCCAGAGCCCCGGGCTCAATTCCCGCCTCAGGCGATTCTGTGTGGAGTTTGCACATTCTCCCCATGTCTGCGTGGGTTTCCTCCAGGTGCTCCGGTTTCCTCCCACACTCCAAAGATGTGCAGGTCAGGTGAATTGGCCATGCTAAATTGCCCATAGTGTTAGGTAAGGGGTAGATGGAGATGTAGGTTGCGCTTCGGCGGGGCGGTGTGGACCTGTTGGGCCAAAGGGCCTGTTTCCACACTGTAAGTAATCTAATCTACCCTCAGGTCTATCCTGCACCTACATTCTGGCTCAGTTTTACAGATCGATGCATGAAATGGTTGGGGAGCAGAATTTTCTGAAATCCATGGACAGGGACCTTGAGATCTTGCTCAGATAATCCGAAATTGGGATTATTGAGGTTCGGATAGCCAAGGTTGTTCTGTATGCCCTTCATAATTTTACATCTTTCAGTGACAGCCCCCTTCCTCGTCTTTCGAAACTCCGGTGAGTATAATCCCAGTCGACACAATCTCTCCTCAGAGGCCAACTCGCTCAAGTCCGGAATTGAACCGGGTGAACCTACCCTGCACCCCCTTCCAGGGTCACTACAAAGTGATCAGTCGCCTCTCTCTCTCAGTTTCCATGGACCATGCTCTTCCTGTATCTTTGCATACTGGTTCTCTCTCTCTCTCACACACGCACACTCCCATCCCTCTGCACTTCGCTCTCTCTCTCTCTCTCTCTCTCTATCCTCACACTAATATCGCCCTGCCCTTCTCTCCCTCTCACACACTCCCGTCTCGCTGCTCTCTCTCTTCTCTCTCACACATTCCTGGCTCGCTGCGCTCTCTCTCTCTCTCACACATACACACACTCCTGTCCCTCGGTTCTCCTCTCTCATACACTCCTGTCTGTTTTTCTCTGTCTCTCTCTCTCTCTCTCTCTCTCCTTCCCTCATACACACTCCCATCTCTCTGCTGTCCTTCTCTCTCATACACTCCCATCTCTATTCTCTCTCAAAATCCTACCTCTCTGCTCACTCTCTCTCTCTCTCACACACTCCCATCTCTCTGCTCTCTCTCACACACTCCTGTCTTTCTGCTCTCTCTCTCTCACACACTCCCGTCTTTCTGCTCTCTCTCTATCTCTCTGCTCTCTCTCTCACACACTCCCGTCTTTCTGCTCTCTCTCTCTCTCTCACACACTCCCATCTCTCTGCTCTCTCTCTCTCACACACTCCCATCTCTCTGCTCTCTCTCTCTCACACACTCCCGTCTTTCTGCTCTCTCTCTTTCTCTCTCTCTCACACACTCCCATCTCTCTGCTCTCTCTCTCTCACACACTCCCGTCTTTCTGCTCTCTCTCTTTCTCTCTCTCTCACACACTCCCATCTCTCTGCTCTCTCTCTCACACACTCCCATCTCTCTGCTCTCTCTCTCTCTCTCACACACACCCGTCTTTCTGCTCTCTCTCTTTCTCTCTCACACACTCCCATCTCTCTGCTCTCTCTCTCACACACTCCCATCTCTCTGCTCTCTCTCTCTCTCTCACACACTCCCGTCTTTCTGCTCTCTCTCTTTCTCTCTCACACACTCCCATCTCTCTGCTCTCTCTCTCTCACACACTCCCGTCTTTCTGCTCTCTCTCTCTCTCTCTCACACACACTCCCATCTCTCTGCTCTCTCTCTCACACACTCCCATCTCTCTGCTCTCTCTCTCTCTCACACACTCCCATCTTTCTGCTCTCTCTCCTTCTCTCTCACACACTCCCATCTCTCTGCTCTCTCTCTCACACACACTCCCGTCTTTCTGCTCTCTCTCTTTCTCTCTCACACACTCCCGTCTTTCTGCGCTCTCTCTCTCACACACTCCCATCTCTCTGCTCTCTCTCTCTCTCTCACACACTCCCGTCTTTCTGCTCTCTCTCTCTCTCTCTCTCACACTCCCATCTCTCTGCTCTCTCTCTCTCTCTCACACACTCCCGTCTTTCTGCTCTCTCTCTCTCTCTCTCTCACACACTCCCATCTCTCTGCTCTCTCTCTCTCACACACTCCCGTCTTTCTGCTCTCTCTCTCACACACTCCCATCTTTCTGCTCTCTCTCCTTCTCTCTCACACACTCCCATCTCTCTGCTCTCTCTCTCACACACACTCCCGTCTTTCTGCTCTCTCTCTTTCTCTCTCACACACTCCCATCTCTCTGCTCTCTCTCTCTCTCTCACACACTCCCGTCTTTCTGCTCTCTCTCTCTCACACACTCCCATCTCTCTGCTCTCTCTCTCACACACTCCCATCTCTCTGCTCTCTCTCTCACACACACTCCCGTCCTTCTGCTCTCTCTCTCTTTCTCTCTCACACACTCCCGTCTTTCTGCTCTCTCTCTCTCACACACTCCCATCTCTCTGCTCTCTCTCTCTCACACACTCCCGTCTTTCTGCTCTCTCTCTCTCACACACTCCCATCTCTCTGCTCTCTCTCTCTCTCTCACACACTCCCGTCTTTCTGCTCTCTCTCTTTCTCTCTCACACACTCCCATCTCTCTGCTCTCTCTCTCTCTCACACACTCCCGTCTTTCTGCTCTCTCTCTTTCTCTCTCACACACTCCCATCTCTCTGCTCTCTCTCTCTCTCACACACTCCCGTCTTTCTGCTCTCTCTCTCTCTCTCTCACACACTCCCATCTCTCTGCTCTCTCTCTCACACACACTCCCGTCTTTCTGCTCTCTCTCTTTCTCTCTCACACACTCCCATCTCTCTGCTCTCTCTCTCTCACACACTCCCATCTCTCTCTCTCTCTCACACACTCCCGTCTTTCTGCTCTCTCTCTCTCTCTCACACACACACTCCCGTCTTTCTGCTTTCTCTCTTTCTCTCTCACACACTCCCATCTCTCTGCTCTCTCTCTCTCACACACTCCCGTCTTTCTGCTCTCTCTCTCTCTCTCTCTCACACACTCCCATCTCTCTGCTCTCTCTCTCTCACACACTCCCATCTCTCTGCTCTCTCTCTCTCACACACTCCCGTCTTTCTGCTCTCTCTCTCTCACACACTCCCGTCTTTCTGCTCTCTCTCTCTCTCTCTCACACACTCCCATCTCTCTGCTCTCTCTCTCTCACACACTCCCATCTCTCTGCTCTCTCTCTCTCTCTCACACACTCCCGTCTTTCTGCTCTCTCTCTCTTTCTCTCTCACACACTCCCATCTCTCTGCTCTCTCTCTCTCACACACTCCCGTCTTTCTGCTCTCTCTCTCTTTCTCTCTCACACTCCCATCTCTCTGCTCTCTCTCTCTCACACACTCCCGTCTTTCTGCTCTCTCTCTCTCTCTCTCACACACTCCCATCTCTCTGCTCTCTCTCTCACACACTCCCATCTCTCTGCTCTCTCTTTCTCTCTCACACACTCCCATCTCTCTGCTCTCTCTCTCTCTCTCTCACACACTCCCATCTCTCTGCTCTCTCTCTCTCACACACTCCCGTCTTTCTGCTCTCTCTCTCTCTCTTTCTCTCTCACACACTCCCATCTCTCTGCTCTCTCTTTCTCTCTCTCTCACACACTCCCATCTCTCTGCTCTCTCTCTCACACACTCCCATCTCTCTGCTCTCTCTCTCTCTCTCTCACACACTCCCGTCTTTCTGCTCTCTCTCTCTCTCTCTCACACACACTCCCATCTCTCTGCTCTCTCTCTCTCTCTCTCTCTCTCACACACACTCCCATCTCTCTGCTCTCTCTCTCTCTCTCTCTCACACACTCCCATCTCTCTGCTCTCTCTCTCTCTCTCTCTCACACACACTCCCGTCTTTCTGCTCTCTCTCTCTCTCTCTGTCACACACACCCATCTCTCTGCTCTCTCTCTCTCACACACTCCCGTCTTTCTGCTCTCTCTCTCTTTCTCTCTCACACACTCCCATCTCTCTGCTCTCTCTCTCTCACACACTCCCGTCTTTCTGCTCTCTCTCTCTCTCTCTCACACACTCCCATCTCTCTGCTCTCTCTCTCACACACTCCCATCTCTCTGCTCTCTCTCTCTCTCTCTCTCACACACTCCCGTCTTTCTGCTCTCTCTCTCTCTCTCTCTCACACACTCCCGTCTTTCTGCTCTCTCTCTCTCTCTCTCACACACTCCCATCTCTCTGCTCTCTCTCTCTCTCTCTCTCTCACACACTCCCGTCTTTCTGCTCTCTCTCTCTCTCTCTCTCACACACTCCCGTCTTTCTGCTCTCTCTCTCTCTCTCTCTCACACACTCCCATCTCTCTGCTCTCTCTCTCACACACTCCCATCTCTCTGCTCTCTCTCTCTCTCTCTCTCACACACTCCCATCTCTCTGCTCTCTTCTTTCTCTCTCACACACTCCCATCTCTCTGCTCTCTCTCTCTCACACACTCCCGTCTTTCTGCTCTCTCTCTTTCTCTCTCACACACTCCCATCTCTCTGCTCTCTCTCTCACACACTCCCGTCTTTCTGCTCTCTCTCTCTCTCTCTCTCACACACACTCCCATCTCTCTGCTCTCTCTCTCTCACACACTCCCGTCTTTCTGCTCTCTCTCTCTCACACACTCCCGTCTTTCTGCTCTCTCTCTCTCTCTCTCTCACACACTCCCGTCTTTCTGCTCTCTCTCTCTCTCTCACACACACTCCTGTCTTTCTGCTCTCTCTCTCTCTCTCACACACACTCCCGTCTTTCTGCTCTCTCTCTTTCTCTCTCTCTCACACACTCCCATCTCTCTGCTCTCTCTCTCTCACACACTCCCGTCTTTCTGCTCTCTCTCTCACACACTCCCGTCTTTCTGCTCTCTCTCTCTCTCTTTCACACGCTCCCGTCTTTCTGCTCTCTCTCTCTTTCTCTCTCACACACTCCCGTCTTTCTGCTCTCTCTCTCTCACACACTCCCGTCTTTCTGCTCTCTCTCTCTCACACACTCCCGTCTTTCTGCTCTCTCTCTCTCTCTCTCACACACTCCCGTCTTTCTGCTCTCTCTCTCTCTCTCACACACTCCCATCTCTCTGCTCTCTCTCTCACACACTCCCGTCTTTCTGCTCTCTCTCCCCCTCTCTCTCACACACACTCCCATCTCTCTGCTCTCTCTCTTTCTCTCTTTCTCTCTCACACACTCCCATCTCTCTGCTCTCTCTCTCACACACACTCCCGTCTTTCTCCTCTCTCTCTTTCTCTCTCACACACTCCCATCTCTCTGCTCTCTCTCTCACACACTCCCGTCTCTCTGCTCTCTCTCTTTCTCTCTCACACACTCCCATCTCTCTGCTCTCTCTCTCACACACACTCCCATCTCTCTGCTCTCTCTCTCACACACTCCCGTCTTTCTGCTCTCTCTCTTTCTCTCTCACACACTCCCGTCTTTCTGCTCTCTCTCTTTCTCTCTCACACACTCCCATCTCTCTGCTCTCTCTCTCACACACTCCCGTCTTTCTGCTCTCTCTCTCTCTCACACACTCCCGTCTTTCTGCTCTCTCTTTCTCTCTCACACACTCCCATCTCTCTGCTCTCTCTCTCTCACACACTCCCGTCTTTCTGCTCTCTCTCTTTCTCTCTCACACACTCCCATCTCTCTGCTCTCTCTCTCTCATACACTCCCGTCTTTCTGCTCTCTCTCTTTCTCTCTCACACACTCCCATCTCTCTGCTCTCTCTCTCACACACTCCCGTCTTTCTGCTCTCTCTCTCTCTCTCACACACACACACCCATCTCTCTGCTCTCTCTCTCACACACTCCCGTCTTTCTGCTCTCTCTCTCTCACACACTCCCGTCTTTCTGCTCTCTCTCTCTCTCTCTCTCACACACTCCCGTCTTTCTGCTCTCTCTCTCTCTCACACACACTCCTGTCTTTCTGCTCTCTCTCTCTCTCTCACACACACTCCCGTCTTTCTGCTCTCTCTCTTTCTCTCTCTCTCACACACTCCCATCTCTCTGCTCTCTCTCTCTCACACACTCCCGTCTTTCTGCTCTCTCTCTCTCACACACTCCCGACTTTCTGCTCTCTCTCTCTCTCTCACACACTCCCGTCTTTCTGCTCTCTCTCTCTTTCTCTCTCACACACTCCCATCTCTCTGCTCTCTCTCTCTCACACACTCCCGTCTTTCTGCTCTCTCTCTCTCTCTCTCACACACTCCCGTCTTTCTGCTCTCTCTCTCTCACACACTCCCATCTCTCTGCTCTCTCTCTCTCTCTCTCTCACACACTCCCATCTCTCTGCTCTCTCTCTCACACACTCCCGTCTTTCTGCTCTCTCTCTTTCTCTCTCACACACTCCCATCTCTCTGCTCTCTCTCTCACACACTCCCGTCTTTCTGCTCTCTCTCTCTCTCTCACACACTCCCATCTCTCTGCTCTCTCTCTCTCACACACTCCCATCTCTCTGCTCTCTCTCTCTCACACACTCCCATCCCTCTGCTCTCTCTCTCACACACTCCCATCTCTCTGCTCTCTCTCTCACACACTCCCATCTCTCTGCTCTCTCTCTCTCTCTCACACACTCCCGTCTCTCTGCTCTCTCTCTTTCTCTCTCACACACTCCCACCTCTCTGCTCTCTTTCTCTCTCACACACTCCCATCTCTCTGCTCTCTCTCTCTCACACTCCCCTCTTTCTGCTCTCTCTCTCTCTCTCTCTCACACACTCCCGTCTTTCTGCTTTCTCTCTTTCTCTCTCACACACTCCCATCTCTCTGCTCTCTCTCTCTCTCACACACTCCCGTCTTTCTGCTCTCTCTCTTTCTCTCTCTCTCACACACTCCCATCTCTCTGCTCTCTCTCTCTCACACACTCCCGTCTTTCTGCTCTCTCTCTTTCTCTCTCTCTCACACACTCCCATCTCTCTGTTCTCTCTGTCTCACACACTCCCGTCTTTCTGCTCTCTCTCTTTCTCTCTCACACACTCCCGTCTTTCTGCTCTCTCTCTCTCACACACTCCCATCTCTCTGCTCTCTCTCTTTCTCTCTCACACACTCCTGTCTTTCTGCTCTCTCTCTTTCTCTCTCACACACTCCCATCTCTCTGCTCTCTCTCTCTCACACACTCCCGTCTTTCTGCTCTCTCTCTTTCTCTCTCTCTCACACACTCCCATCTCTCTGCTCTCTCTCTCTCACACACTCCCGTCTTTCTGCTCTCTCTCTTTCTCTCTCACACACTCCCATCTCTCTGCTCTCTCTGTCTCACACACTCCCGTCTTTCTGCTCTCTCTCTTTCTCTCTCACACACTCCCGTCTTTCTGCTCTCTCTCTCTCTCTCTCACACACTCCCATCTCTCTGCTCTCTCTGTCTCACACACTCCCATCTCTCTGCTCTCTCTCTTTCTCTCTCACACACTCCCATCTCTCTGCTCTCTCTCTCACACACTCCCGTCTTTCTGCTCTCTCTCTTTCTCTCTCACACACTCCCATCTCTCTGCTCTCTCTCTTTCTCTCTTTCTCTCTCACACACTCCCATCTCTCTGCTCTCTCTCTCACACACTCCCGTCTTTCTGCTCTCTCTCTTTCTCTCTCACACACTCCCATCTCTCTGCTCTCTCTCTTTCTCTCTTTCTCTCTCACACACTCCCATCTCTCTGCACTTCTCTCACACACTCCCATCTTTCTGCTCTCTCTCTCTCACACACTCCCATTTCTCTGCACTTCTCTCACACACTCCCGTCTTTCTGCTCTCTCTCTTTCTCTCTCACATACTCCCATCTCTCTGCTCTCTCTCTTTCTCTCTCACACTCTCCCATCTCTCTGCTCTCTCTCTCACACACTCCCGTCTTTCTGCTCTCTCTCTCTCACACACTCCCGTCTTTCTGCTCTCTCTCTTTCTCTCACACACACTCCTGTCTCTGTTCTTCTCTCTTTCTCTCTCACTCCTGTCAATCTGCTTGCTCTCACTCTCTCTCTCACACACACACACACCTGTCTCTCTGCTCTACTCTCTCTCTCTCTCTCTCTCTCACACATACACACTCCCATCTCTCGTCTCTCTCTCTCTCCCATACTCACTCTCTCACACACACACTCCATCTCTCCATGCCTCACTCTCTCTCTCTGTCTCTCTCACCAACCTCACTTTCTCATTGCTCTGTCCCATACAGGAGACAACGAGCTGTCGGTGGAGTGGCATCGGGCCGTGCGGCAAAGATGGAGCCTGAGGATTGGCGGCGCTGTTTTGGTTGGGTCCAGCGAGGACCGTTGGCCCAGGCATGGCAGCGCTGGGCATCGTAGGTGGTGGTCAGCTGCCTCAGGAGGGTCGGGCTCTCTTCAACCAACTCTCCCATACCCTTACTCTTAAATTAATCAAAAATTGGCGCCCTGGCACGGCCACAACCGAGTGCGTTGCGCCGTATTTTATCGGACTGTCAGATACACGCGGACGGAATCGCAATCGAAATTCAACAGAATCACTCCAAGCGAGAGCCCCTCTTGCAATTTATTATAACAGTTTCTCCAACCCTGATGAGTATACTTTACCCGAAAGGTCGATGTTTCCTGCCCCTCGGGTGCTGCCTGACCTGCTGCGTTTTTCCAGCACCCCTCTCATCTAGACTCTGATCCCCGGCATCTGCAGTCCTCCCTTTTGCCGATACGCTGCATAGACAGAGTCAGGCGATGGGACAGTGCGACTGGAACAGTGTCAGCACCAAATCGGGACTCTGTGCCCACTGGTCGCTTGGGGCAGGACAAGCATAACGCTCTTGGCTTTCGGGAGGTGGAAGTCAAGCCCGTTCTGGGTTCGTGCCGTCGAATCACACTGTCCCGAGAGAGAGAGATCCTTCCTGTACATTCTCTTCAGCTCAGGTGTTGCATTTGGGTCAAACATACAGGGCCAGGTCTTTTCCAGTTCAAAGCAGGGACCCTGGGATATGTTGGAGAACCCACAAAGACCTTGGGGTTCAGGGACATCATTTTGTGAAGTCTGTGTCACATGTAGATGGGGGGGGGGGGTTAAGAAGGCGTTTCACACGCTTGCCTTCATTGCTCAGTCCTTGGAGTACAGGAGTTGGGGAATGTCGTGTTGGGGTTGTAAAGGACATTGGTGAGGCCCCGTCTGGAGCACTGTGTCCAGTTATTGCTCAGCCCTTTGAGTGTAGGAGTTGGGGAATGTCGTGTTGGGGTTGTACAGGACATTGGTGAGGTCTCGTCTGGAGCATTGTGTCCAGTTATTGCTCAGCCCGTTGAGTGTAGGAGTTGGGGACGCCATGTTGGGGTTGTACAGGACATTGGTGAGGTCCCGTCTGGAGCACTGTGTCCAATTCCAGACGCCCTGTTACAGGAAGGAGATGATTAACCCGGAGAGGGGTTCAGAAGGGATTTACCAGGAGGTTGCCGGGGGGTGGGGGGTTCGAGTTATGGGGAGATGCTGGGACGTTTTTCACTGGAGTGTAGGAGGCTGAGCTTTTGCAAAATCTTGAGGGGTGTAGATAAAGTGTATGTTTTCCCGAGACTGGGGGGCACATATTGAGATGACAGGAGAGACACGTTAAAAAGGACACGCGAGGCGATATTCCCAGACAGGGAGCGGTTCGCGTGTGGAATGAACTTCCTGAGGAGGGGCCGGATGTGGGCACAGTGACAACGTTTAAAATGCATTTGGATAAGGACAGGAACAGGAGAGCGTATTGGACCAGGAGCAGGGAGGAGGGACTGGTTTAGCTTGGGAACGAGGTCAGGACGGATATGGGAAGGCCGAAGGCTCTGCTTCTGACTGGGAGGTGGCATGGTCCCCAGGTCTCAGCACAGACAGAGGCTTCAGGGTCAGGCAGGTGGGGGGTTAGGGTCAAATGTCACAGTCGGGTCAAGCATCACGCAGCGGATGGGAATATCATCGCGTCCCAGGTGTCTGTGTTCATGGGAACTCCTCACTGTGCTGCCTGATATTCCCATTCACCATATCCACCCTTCAAATTCACGGCCCTGCAAGCAAGAATACAGAAAGAACAGTGTAGAGGAAGCTTTACTCTGTATCTAACCCCATGCTGTCCCTGTCCTGGGAGTGTTTGATGGGGGACAGTGTAGAGAGAGCTTTACTCTGTATCTAAACCTGTGCTGTCCCTGTCCTGGGAGTGTTTGATGGGGGACAGTGTAGAGGGAGCTTTACTCTGTATCTAACCTCGTGCTGTCCCTGTCCTGGGAGTGTTTGATGGGGGACAGTGTAGAGGGAGCTTTACTCTGTATCTAACCCCGTGCTGTCCCTGTCCTGGGAGTGTTTGATGGGGGGGACAGTGTAGAGGAAGCTTTACTCTGTATCTAACCCCGTGCTGTCCCTGTCCCTGGGAGTGTTTGATTGGGGACAGTGTAGAGGGAGCTTTACTCTGTATCTAACCCCGTGCTGTCCCTGTCCTGGGAGTGTTTGATGGGGGACAGTGTAGAGGGAGCTTTACTCTGTATCTAACCCCGTGCTGTCCCTGTCCCTGGGAGTGTTTGATGGGGGACAGTGTAGAGGGAGCTTTCCTCTGTATCTAACCCCGTACTGTCCCTGTCCCTGGGAGTGTTTGATGGGGGACAGTGTAGAGGGAGCTTTACTCTGTATCTAACCCCGTGCTGTCCCTGTCCTGGGAGTGTTTGATGGGGGACAGTGTAGAGGGAGCTTTACTCTGTATCTAACCCCGTGCTGTCCCTGTCCTGGGAGTGTTTGATGGGGGACAGTGTAGAGGGAGCTTTACTCTGTATCTAACCCCGTGCTGTCCCTGTCCTGGGAGTGTTTGATGGGGGACAGTATAGAGGGAGCTTTACTCTGTATCTAACCCCGTGCTCTCCCTGTCCTGGGAGTGTTTGATGGGGGACAGTGTAGAGGGAGCTTTACTCTGTATCTAACCCCGTGCTGTCCCTGTCCTGGGAGTGTTTGATGGGGGACCGTGTAGAGGGAGCTTTACTCTGTATCTAACCCCGTGCTGTCCCTGTCCCTGGGAGTGTTTGATGGGGGACAGTGTAGAGGGAGCTTTACTCTGTATCTAACCCCGTGCTGTCCCTGTCCTGGGAGTGTTTGATGGGGGACAGTGTAGAGGGAGCTTTACTCTGTATCTAACCCCGTGCTGTCCCTGTCCCTGGGAGTGTTTGATGGGGGACAGTGTAGAGGGAGCTTTACTCTGTATCTAACCCCGTGCTGACCCTGTCCCTGGGAGTGTTTGATGGGGGACAGTGTAGAGGGAGCTTTACTCTGTATGTAACCCCGTGCTGTCCCTGTCCCTGGGAGTGTTTGATGGGGGACAGTGTAGAGGAAGCTTTACTCTGTATCTAACCCCGTGCTGTCCCTGTCCCTGGGAGTGTTTGATGGTGGACAGTGTAGATGGAGCTTTACTCTGTATCTAACCCCGTGCTGTCCCTGTCCCTGGGAGTGTTTGATGGGGGACAGTGTAGATGGAGCTTTACTCTGTATCTAACCCCGTGCTGTCCCTGTCCCTGGGAGTGTTTGATGGGGTCAGTGCACTTCCAGTTGAAGCCAGTAGATGACGTTTTACTCTGTCCCGAAGCACATATACCGAAGTGAATGTGTTCCTCGTTCTCTTTACCTGGTGTAACCCAATTCTCTGGCAATTGTGGTTGCGTTTGCCCCTCTCCGGCCCAGCTGACAGTGAAATACCACCAGGCTGTCCCGGGGAGGTTTCTCATGGCCATAATTGGTCTCAAACGTTTTCGGGTCCAGTGATAAGGCATCTTTCACATTGTTCACTGCGGAAGAGGGTTGTTAGTCAATGTCTGATGGTGAAGCTGATACCAAATATCAACCCCCCTCTCCCCATTTACACCCCCCGGGCAGTCTGTTCCCCCTATCGGAGGGGGGATTAACCCCCTCACCCACCCTCTCCCCATTTAGACACACCGGGCAGTCTGTTCCCCCTATCGGAGGGGGGATTAACCCCCTCACCCACCCTCTCCCCATTTACACACACCGGGCAGTCTGTTCCCACTATCGGAGGGGGGATTAACCCCCTCACCCACCCTCTCCCCATTTACACACACCGGGCAGTCTGTTCCCCCTATCGGAGGGGGGATTAACCCCCTCACCCACCCTCTCCCCATTTACACACACCGGGCAGTCTGTTCCCCCTATCGGAGGGGGGATTAACCCCCTCACCCACCCTCTCCCCATTTACACACACCGGGCAGTCTGTTCCCCCTATCGGAGGGGGGATTAACCCCCTCACCCACCCTCTCCCCATTTACACACACCGGGCAGTCTGTTCCCCCTATCGGAGGGGGGATTAACCCCCTCACCCACCCTCTCCCCATTTACACACACCGGGCAGTCTGTTCCCCCTATCGGTGGGGGATTAACCCCCTCACCCACCCTCTCCCCATTTACACACCCCGGGCAGTCTGTTCCCCCTATCAGAGGGGGGATTAACCCCCTCACCCACCCTCTCCCCATTTACACACACCGGGCAGTCTGTTCCCCCTATCGGAGGGGGATTAACCCTCTCACGCACTCTCTCCCCATTTACACACACCGAGCAGTCTGTTCCCTCTATCGGAGGGGGATTAATCCCCTCACCCACCCTCTCCCCATTTACACACCCCGGGCAGTCTGTTCCCCCTATCAGAGGGGGGATTAACCCCCTCACCCACCCTCTCCCCATTTACACACACCGGGCAGTCTGTTCCCCCTATCGGAGGGGGATTAACCCCCTCACCCACCCTCTCCCCATTTACACACACCGGGCAGTCTGTTCCCCCTATCGGAGGGGGATTAACCCCCTCACACACCCTCTCCCCATTTACACACACCGGGCAGTCTGTTCCCCCTATCAGAGGGGGATTACCCCCTCACCCACCCTCTCCCCATTTACACACACCGGGCAGTCTGTTCCCCCTATCGGAGGGGGGATTAACCCCCTCACCTACCCTCTCCCCATTTACACACACCGGGCAGTCTGTTCCCCCTATCGGAGGGGGATTAACCCTCTCACGCACTCTCTCCCCATTTACACACACCGGGCAGTCTGTTCCCCCTATCAGAGGGGGGATTAACCCCCTCACCCACCCTCTCCCCATTTACACACCCGGGCAGTCTGTTCCCCCTATCGGAGAGGGGCGATTAACCCCCTCACCCACCCTCTCCCCATTTACACACACCGGGCAGTCTGTTCCCCCTATCGGAGAGGGAATATCTTATTCCCTACCTGGAATATTGATAGATCCCGCGAAAGTGCCTTTCTCCAGTTCCTCGGGATTTCGCACATCGATGATGGTCAACTTGTCATTGGTCAACATCTTCTTGAGATCCTCACAAGTCACCTCCTCCCCTGCCAATCACAGCAGAGTATGGGTGAGAGGATGAGGCAGACAGGGAAAGGTGTGGAGGAGCCGCTGCTGGACCGGGGTGTCCAATGTTAAACATTCCCACAACGCCAGGTTTATTTGGAAGCCCTAACTTTCGGAGCGCTGCTCCTTCATCTGGTGGTCATGTAGAGTAGGATGAGAATACACAGATCATAAGAGGCACAGAAAGAGAGGCAGAGAGAGTGGGAAAGAGACGATGGAAGAGAGAAAGGTAGAGAGGCAGAGAGAGTGGGAAAGAGACGATGGAAGAGAGAAAGGTAGAGAGGCAGAGAGAGTGGGAACAAGACAATGGAAGAGAGAAAGGTAGAGAGGCAGAGAGAGTGGGAAAGAGACGATGGAAGAGAGAAAGGTAGAGAGGCAGAGAGAGTGGGAACGAGACAATGGAAGAGAGAGAGAGAGAGATTGGGTTGGGATATCTGGTCGGCATGGACGGGTTGGACCGAAGGGTCTGTTTCCAAGCTGTCCATCTCTATGACTCGAAGTGAAGAGGATTTATGGACAGTGTACACGAGTGAGACAACTCCAGCAGGAATCAATATCCTGTAACTGCTGATGAGATTCAGTGTGAGCGAGAATAACGAAAGAATGACGACGGGAAATGATTTAGTGAAGGAGTTCAAACTGGAGAACAAAGAAAGTTTGCAGGCCCGGAGCAGGCCCTTCGGCCCTCCAAACCTGAGCCGGCCCAAACCCACTGTCGAGACCGGTCGGTCAATTCCTAAGCTTCTGTCTCCCTCTGCGCCCCACCGACTCACATATCTGTCCAGAGGGATCTTACCACCACTCCTGGCAACGCGTTCCAAACGCCCACCACCCTCTGGGTGAAGGACTTGCCGCGTGTCTCCCCCTTCAACCTTCCACCTCTCGCCTTGAAAGCGTCACCTCTTTCAGGTGAGTGAATGTGGGAATCCTTATCGACTGTGGGAAGGGTGAATTAATCTGACCCCATCACGAAGGGGGAAAGGAAGATCCATGGGGACTTCAGCTCCGTCCACGTCACCTCCTCCCTGGGATAACGGCTTCGGGGCCATTTGCACCCCCATCCCAAACGGACATGGATTGAGACTAAGTGAGGAAAAGGGCTGACTTAAAATCGACCCCTTCGTCGTGGAGGGCCTGGAACACAAGCCACATCGCTAATACCCCCACAAAACCCGAGACCAGAAGGGTGGTTTCATAGAGACATAAACATAGAGATGGACAGCATGGAAACATACCCTTCGGTCCAACCAGTCCATGCTGACCCAGATATCCCAACCCAATCTAGTCCCACCTGCCAGCACCCGGCCCATATCCCCCCAAACCCTTCCTATTCATATACCCATCCAGATGCCTCTTAAATGCTGTAATTGTACCAGGCCCCACCACATCCTCTGGCAGCTCATTCTATACACATACCACCCTCTGGGTGAAAAAGTTGCCCCTTAGGTCTCTCTTATCTCTTTCCCCTCTCACCCTAAACCTATGCCCTATGGGGTAATTTAGCATGGCCAATCCACCCTAACCTACACATCCCTGAGCACTATGGGGTAATTTAGCATGGTCAATCCACCCTAACCTGCACATCCCTGAACACTACGGGGTAATTTAGCATGACCAATCCACCCTAACCTGCACATCCCTGAACACTATGGGTAATTTAGCATGGCCAATCCACCCTAACCTACACATCCCTGAACACTATGGGGTAATTCAGCATGGCCAATCCACCCTAACCTACACATCCCTGAACACTATGGGGTAATTTAGCATGGCCAATCCACCCTAACCTGCACATCCCTGAACACTATGGGGTAATTTAGCATGGCCAATCCACCCTAACCTGCACATCCCTGAAGACTATGGGGTAATTTAGTATGGCCAATCCACCCTAACCTACACATCCCTGAACACTATGGGGTAATTTAGTATGGCCAATCCACCCTTAATATGCACATCCCTGAACACTCTGGGGTAATTTAGCATGGCCAATCCACCCTAACCGACACATCCCTGAACACTATGGGGTAATTTACCATGGCCAATCCACCCTAACCTACACATCCCTGAACACTATGGGGTAATTTAGCATGGCCAACCCACCCTAACCTACACATCCCTGAACACTATGGGGTAATTTAGTATGGCCAATCCACCCTAACCTGCACATCCCTGAATGCTATGGGGTAATTTAGCATGGCCAATCCACCCTAACCTACACATCCCTGAACACTATGGGGTAATTCAGCATGGCCAATCCACCCTTAATATGCACATCCCTGAACACTATGGGGTAATTTAGCATGGCCAATCCACCCTAACCTACACATCCCTGAACACTATGGGGTAATTTAGTATGGCCAATCCACCCTAACCTACACATCCCTGAACACTCGGGGTTATTTAGCATGGCCAATCCACCCTAACCTACACATCCCTGAACACTATGGGGTAATTTAGTATGGCCAATCCACCCTAACCTGCACATCCCTGTACACTATGGGGTAATTTAGCATGGCCAATCCACCCTAACCTACACATCCCTGAACACTATGGGGTAATTTAGTATGGCCAATCCACCCTAACCTACACATCCCTGAACACTAGGGGTAATTTAGCATGGCCAATCCACCCTAACCTACACATCCCTGAACACTATGGATAATTTAGCATGGCCAATCCACCCTAACCTACACATCCCTGAACACTATGGATAATTTAGCATGGCCAATCCACCCTAACCTACACATCCCTGAACACTATGGGGTAATTTAGCATGGCCAATCCACCCTAACCTACACATCCCCGAACACTATGGGTAATTTAGCATGGCCAATCCACCCTAACCTGCACATCCCTGAACGCTATGGGGTAATTTAGTATGGCCAATCCACCCTAACCTGCACATCCCTGTACACTATGGGGTAATTTAGCATGGCCAATCCACCCTAACCTACACATCCCTGAACACTATGGGGTAATTTAGTATGGCCAATCCACCCTAACCTACACATCCCTGAACACTAGGGGTAATTTAGCATGGCCAATCCACCCTAACCTACACATCCCTGAACACTATGGATAATTTAGCACGGCCAATCCACCCTAACCTACACATCCCTGAACACTATGGATAATTTAGCATGGCCAATCCACCCTAACCTACACATCCCTGAACACTATGGGTAATTTAGCATGGCCAATCCACCCTTACCTCCACATCCCTGAACACTATGGGTAATTTATCATGGCCACTCCACCCTAACCTGCACATCCCTGAGCACTATGGGGTAATTTAGCATGGCCAATCCACCCTAACCTACACATCCCTGAGCACTATGGGTAATTTAGCATGGCCAATCCACCCTAACCTACACATCCCTGAAGACTATGGGGTAATTTAGCATGGCCAATCCACCCTAACCTACACATCCCTGAACACTATGGGGTAATTTAGCATGGCCAATCCACCCTAACCTATACATCTCTGAACACTATGGGGTAATTTAGCATGGCCAATCCACCCTAACCTACACATCCCTGAAGACTATGGGGTAATTTAGCATGGCCAATCCACCCTAACCTACACATCCCTGAACACTATGGGGTAATTCAGCATGGCCAATCCACCCTAACCTACACATCCCTGAACACTATGGGGTAATTTAGCATGGCCAATCCACCCTAACCTACACATCCCTGAACACTATGGGGTAATTTATCATGGCCAATCTACCCTAACCTACACATCCCTGAACACTATGGGGTAATTTAGCATGGCCAATCCACCCTAACCTACACATCCCTGAACACTATGGGGTAATTTAGTAAGGCCAATCCACCCTAACCTACACATCCCTGAACACTATGGGGTAATTTAGCATGGCCAATCCACCCTAACCTACACTTCCCTGAACACTATCGGGTAATTTAGCATGGCCAATCCACCCTAACCTACACATCCCTGAACACTATGGGGTAATTTAGTATGGCCAATCCACCCTAACCTGCACATCCCTGAACACTATGGGGTAATTTAGCATGGCCAATCCACCCTAACCTACACATCCCTGAACACTATGGGGTAATTTAGTATGGCCAATCCACCCTAACCTGCACATCCCTGAACGCTATGGGGTAATTTAGCATGGCCAATCCACCCTAACCTACACATCCCTGAACACTATGGGGTAATTTAGCATGGCCAATCCACCCTAACCTACACTTCCCTGAGCACTATGGGTAATTTAGCATGGCCAATCCACCCTAACCTACACATCCATGGGCACTGTGGGGTAATTTAGCATGGCCAATCCACCCTAACCTGCACATCCCTGAACACTATGGGTAATTTAGCATGGCCAATCCACCCTAACCTATACATCCCTGAACACTATGGGGTAATTTAGCATGGCCAATCCACCCTAACCTACACATCCCTGAACACTATGGGTAATTTAGCATGGCCAATCCACCCTAACCTGCACATCCCTGAACACTATGGGTAATTTAGCATGGCCAATCCACCCTAACCTACACATCTCTGAACACTATGGGTAATTTAGCATGGCCAATCCACCCTAACCTACACATCTCTGAACACTATGGGTATTCTTGCACGCCCCTCCCGAAAGCTTTCGATGTAATAAATCTGACTGACTCGCTTCTAAATCTGAGTTCCCTTAATTTTTTTGCCATGACCTCACCAACGCCTCTCTTCCCTCAGCGGGCGATGGGCAGGGTGGCACGCCCCATGGAGAATGGTCGCACGCTGCCTGGACGCGCCACGCCAGCCGCCCGGCCCAGGACGGGGGAGCAGCCGCAGGGAGTTGCGGCACAGCCCGGCTCCGTCACGCGGACGGCCCTCTCCAAAAAACTTCCCAGACGAACCTGCGTCCTGCAGCGGCCGGAGACCGAAGAGTCAGGAGCACGTGGTGCTGGAAATCGAGCAGCCTTCTTCCTGATGAAGGGCTTTCGCCCGAAACGTCGGATCCCCCCTGCCCCTCGGATGCTGCCTGACCTGCTGTCCCTCTTCCCAGCAACACCCTCTTTTGACTCTCATATTGTTTTTACCGAAATGGTTGACCTTGCTGTTTCCTGATGAAGGGCTTTTTCGCTGCTCCTCGGATGCTGCCTGACCTGCTGTGCTCTTCCAGCACCACTAATCCAGTACTTGCTGTTTGTGCACCTCCTCTGAACCCTGTAATCTTATATCCCCCGTGCTGTTCTAATCCCCTACGCTGTCCCCGTGCTGCACGCAAAAACACAGCCTGCTGTTGTGCTTGGGTAGGTGTGACAATAAACCTGAACCAAATCCAAACCCAGCGATAGCACGCCCATGTAAAACCGGTCCTCGTTTTTGAATTCTCCACGCGCTAAAGCCTTCCCGCCTGACTGTTCCCCCTCCCGTGCTCGTGTACCGGAGTCCAGTCACGAACCTGTCGCCGTCACCCGCTGCGTTTCCCGAAACGGCGCGAAGGTTTGAGGTGGGGTTAGCCAGCCGAGACTCCAACAGCAGCCGCCTCCCTCTCTCTTACCCTGACCTGGAGGTCACCCATCCACCCGACTGCACCCACGGCTTGGCTCCCTTCCTATAAGTGACACCCGTCACACCCAGCAGCTCCCGGAAACTCCTCACGACCACGAAATGCCCTCCCGCGACTCTCTTTCTCTCCACACCCCCCACCGACCCCCTCCCTCTCTTTCACTCTCTTTCTCTCTCTCCTTCTCTCTCTCTCTCTCTCTCTCTCTCTCCTTCTCTCTCTCTCTCTCTCTCTCTCCTTCTCTCTCTCTCCTTCTTTCTCTCTCTCTCCTTCTCTCTCTCTCCCCTTCCCCCAACCCTGTCATTCTGCCTTCCTCTCTCTCTCTCTCTTCCCTTTTGCCCGGGTCTCTCTTCCCCTCTCTTTCTCCCTCTCCCTGCCTGTCTTTCTGCACTTCCCTCTCTCTCTCTCTCTCTCTGAGTCTCTGTAATTCCACGTCCCTCCGCCTCTCCCTGTGTCCCCCTTTCTTGCTCAATCTTCCTGCCTCTCTTTCCTTACTCTGCCCAGCTCCCTCTACTTCTGTTTGCCTCTCTCTGCCTGTGTCCCCTGTCTCTATGTCCAGCTCCCTGTACCTTGCCCTATCTCACTCACCCATTCTGGCAGGGCAACGCTGTGTGTGTGTGTCAGTGTGTGTGCGCGCGTCTGTGAGGGAGTGTTTGTGTGTGTAAGAGAGAGAGTGAGAAAGAGTGTGTGTGTCAGTGTGTGTGCGCGCGTCTGTGAGGGAGTGTTTGTGTGTGTAAGAGAGAGAGTGAGAAAGAGTGTGTGTGCCTGTGTGTGTGAGAGTGAGTGAGAAAGAGTGTGTGTGTGTGTGTCTGTGACTGTGTGTCTGTGTGAGAGAGAGAGTGAGAAGGATGTGTGTGTGTGTCTGTGAGTGTGTGTCTGTGTGAGAGAGAGAGTGAGAAAATGTGTGTGTGCAGGTGAGTGTGTGTGTGAGAGTGAGAAAGAGTGTGAGAGAGAATGAGAAAGAGTGTGAGAGAGAGAGAGATAGAAAGAGTGTGTGTGAGAGAGAGTGAGAATGTGTGTGTCTGTGAGTGTGTGTCTGTGTGTGTGAGAGAGAGAGAGTGAGAGGAGTGTGTGTGTATGTCTGTGAGTGTGAGAGAGAGAGAGTGAGAAGGATGTGTGTCTGTGTCTGTGAGTGTGTGTGAGAGAGAGAGTGAGAAAGTGTGTGTGTATGTGAGTGTGTGTGTGTGTGAGAGAGAGTGAGAATGAGGCTGTGTGTGTGTGTCTGTGTGTATGTCGGAGAGGGTGAGAGAGTGTGTGTGTCTGTGTCTGTGAGTGTGCGTGAGAGAGAGAGTGAGAAAGTGTGTGTGTATGTGAGTGTGTGTGTGAGAGTGAGAAAGAGTGTGAGAGAGAATGAGAAAGAGTGAGAGACAGAGTGAGAAAGAGTGTGTGTGAGAGAGAGTGAGAGTGTGTGTGTGTCTGTGTGTGAGAGAGAGAGTGAGAGGAGTGTGTGTGTCTGTGAGTGTGTGTCTGTGTGTGTGAGAGCGAGAGTGAGAAGGAGTGTGTCTGTGAGTGTGTGTCTGTGTGAGAGAGAGAGACTGAGGAGGAGTGTGTGTGTGTGTCTGTGTGTGTGTGTGTGAGAGAGAGTGAGAAAGAGTGTGTGTGTGTGTGAGTGTGCCCAGTGCTGTGACAGTGCCCCTTACCTGATGCACTCATCTTCCTGGTCAAAACCCGATAAGAGTCTCACCCTCTGAACCGATGAAACTTTTGGCAATGACTCAGCAAAGCAGAGACGGATTGGTGGGTGGGTGGGTGGGGGGTTCGTACTGTGTAACGTTACCGAGTGAGAACCAGGAATCCAAAGCAATCCGAACACGGAAGGGAAATTCATAAAAACACAGCGATTTGCAAAAGCCTCAGCTCCTCCTACAGGGTTACTAGGGATAGGTAATCAACCCCAGACCGAGTACGAACTGCTGGATTCCGTGAATGAACGGGGAAGAGAGTGATAAATGAACACAGACAGCAATGTAGAGAAAATATAGTGGGTGAGGGGAGGGAACGATGGAGAGAACATGAGGCAGATAAAGACCACAACGCATTTAACAGCAGGAGTTTTATTAAACAGGACATTCACTGGGCGAGAGTCAGCTGAGACCGTGAGCTGTCTCTCACTCAGAATAAGTGAGGACAGCATTTCTTACTTATCGATGCGACTGAACCCTGTGATCAGCCTGGATTGCTCGCAAGACAAAGCCTTTCACAGGACAATAAATTCAATTCAACTTAGGACATACGATCACGCTTTTATAATGATAGGCCAGCGTACAGACTAAATACTCACAACAGAGAGCGAGATAAGAGTTGCAGAGGGGGGGGCAGTGTGGAAACAGGCCCAACGAGATTTTCAGGTTTAGATTTTAGATTTTATTGACCCGTGTTTTGGAAAGTGTATGAGGTCGCCATGTCCTCGGGAAAAGTCAAGGCAAGGACAAGGTAGTAAGTGAAGCAAGAGATGAAAAAGTTAAGATGTTAATCATAGGATATGATGAAAGGGAAGAAATAGGTGACAGGTAACAATTCAAGTCTTCTGTGCAATGAATGGAGGAAAAACAAGGAGGAGGTTCAAAGTTCAGCCATTGCCGACACCCCTGCTAGTCTTGCTAGGGTGTCTGTTCACGATGCCACTGTCGCTGGGGGAGTCGCACCTATCAGACCAACCCCCCCCCCCACCCAGCAGGGTCACAGGAACAGGCCAGAGCAAGACTCAGGCCCATGTCCAGCTGAGACACCAGCACGAGCTGGGGAGAGAGGGGGCAGGCACAGTGACCGGAGACTGGGCTGATATATCACCCAGAGACCGGGCTGATATATCACCCAGAGACCGGGCTGATACACCACCCAGAGACTGGGCTGATATATCACACAGAGACCGGGCTGATACATCACCCAGAGACCGGGCTGATATATCACCCAGAGACCGGGCTGATATATCACACAGAGACCGGGCTGATATAACACCCAGAGACCGGGCTGATATATCACCCAGAGACCGGGCTGATATATCACCCAGAGACCGGGCTGATACACCACCCAGAGACTGGGCTGATATATCACACAGAGACCGGGCTGATACATCACCCAGAGACCGGGCTGATATATCACCCAGAGACCGGGCTGATATATCACCCAGAGACCGGGCTGATACACCACCCAGAGACCGGGCTGATACACCACACAGAGACTGGGCTGATATATCACCCAGAGACCGGGCTGATACACCGGCCAGAGACCGGGCTGAGACACCACCCAGAGACCAGGCTGATACACCACACAGAGACCAGGCTGATATATCACCCAGAGACCGGGCTGATATACCACCAGAGACTGGGCTGATATACCACCAGAGACTGGGCTGATATATCACCCAGAGACCGGGCTGATATACCACCCAGAGACTGGGCTGATATACCACCCAGAGACCGGGCTGATACACCACACAGAGACCGGGCTGATATACCACCCAGAGACCGGGCTGATATACCACCCAGAGACCGGGCTGATACACCACACAGAGACCGGGCTGATATATCACCCAGAGACCGGGCTGATATACCACCAGAGACTGGGCTGATACACCACCCAGAGACCGGGCTGATACACCACCCAGAGACCAGGCTGATATATCAACCAGAGAGCGGGCTGATGTACCACCCAGAGACTGGGCTGATACACCACCCAGAGACCGGGCTGATACACCACCCAGAGTCCGGGCTGATATACTGCCCAGAGACCGGGCTGATATACCGCCCAGAGACCGGGCTGATATACCACCCAGAGACCGGGCTGATATACCACCCAGAGACCGGGCTGATATATCACCCAGAGACCGGGCTGATATACCACCCAGAGACCGGGCTGATACACCACCCAGAGACCAGGCTGATATACCACCCAGAGACCGGGCTGATATACCACCCAGAGACCGGGCTGATACACCGCCCAGAGACCGGGCTGATATACTGCCCAGAGACCGGGCTGATATACCGCCCAGAGACCGGGCTGATATATCACCCAGAGACCGGGCTGATATATCACACAGAGACCGGGCTGATATAACACCCAGAGACCGGGCTGATATATCACCCAGAGACCGGGCTGATATATCACCCAGAGACCGGGCTGATACACCACCCAGAGACTGGGCTGATATATCACACAGAGACCGGGCTGATACATCACCCAGAGACCGGGCTGATATATCACCCAGAGACCGGGCTGATATATCACCCAGAGACCGGGCTGATACACCACCCAGAGACCGGGCTGATACACCACACAGAGACTGGGCTGATATATCACCCAGAGACCGGGCTGATACACCGGCCAGAGACCGGGCTGAGACACCACCCAGAGACCAGGCTGATACACCACACAGAGACCAGGCTGATATATCACCCAGAGACCGGGCTGATATACCACCAGAGACTGGGCTGATATACCACCAGAGACTGGGCTGATATATCACCCAGAGACCGGGCTGATATACCACCCAGAGACTGGGCTGATATACCACCCAGAGACCGGGCTGATACACCACACAGAGACCGGGCTGATATACCACCCAGAGACCGGGCTGATATACCACCCAGAGACCGGGCTGATACACCACCCAGAGACCGGGCTGATATATCACCCAGAGACCGGGCTGATATACCACCAGAGACTGGGCTGATACACCACCCAGAGACCGGGCTGATACACCACCCAGAGACCAGGCTGATATATCAACCAGAGAGCGGGCTGATATACCACCCAGAGACTGGGCTGATACACCACCCAGAGACCGGGCTGATACACCACCCAGAGTCCGGGCTGATATACTGCCCAGAGACCGGGCTGATATACCGCCCAGAGACCGGGCTGATATACCACCCAGAGACCGGGCTGATATACCACCCAGAGACCGGGCTGATATATCACCCAGAGACCGGGCTGATATACCACCCAGAGACCGGGCTGATACACCACCCAGAGACCAGGCTGATATACCACCCAGAGACCGGGCTGATATACCACCCAGAGACCGGGCTGATACACCGCCCAGAGACCGGGCTGATATACCGCCCAGAGACCGGGCTGATATACCGCCCAGAGACCGGGCTGATATACCACCCAGAGACCGGGCTGATATACCACCCAGAGACCGGGCTGATATACCACCCAGAGACCGGGCTGATACACCACCCAGAGACCGGGCTGATATACCACCCAGAGACCGGGCTGATACACCACCCAGAGACCGGGCTGATATACCACCCAGAGACCGGGCTGATACACCACCCAGAGACCGGGCTGATATATCACCCAGAGACCGGGCTGATATACCACCCAGAGACCGGGCTGATACACCACCCAGAGACCAGGCTGATATATCACCCAGAGACTGGACTGATATATCACCCAGAGACCGGGCTGATACACCACACAGAGACCGGGCTGATATACCGCCCAGAGACCGGGCTGATATATCACCCAGAGACCGGGCTGATACACCACCCAGTGACCGGGCTGATATATCACCCAGAGACCGGGCTGATATACCACCCAGAGACCGGGCTGATATACCACCCAGAGACCGGGCTGATACACCACCCAGAGACCGGGCTGATACACCACCCAGAGACCGGGCTGATACACCACACAGAGACCGGGCTGATACACCACACAGAGACCGGGCTGATACACCACACAGAGACCGGGCTGATATATCACCCAGAGACCGGGCTGAGACACCACCCAGAGACCGGGCTGATATATCACCCAGAGACCGGGCTGATATATCACCCAGAGACCGGGCTGAGACACCACCCAGAGACCGGGCTGATATATCACCCAGAGACCGGGCTGATACACCACCCAGAGACCGGGCTGATATATCACCCAGAGACCGGGCTGATATATCACCCAGAGACTGGGCTGATATATCACCCAGAGACTGGGCTGATATATCACCCAGAGACTGGGCTGATATATCACCCAGAGACTGGGCTGATATACCACCCAGAGACCGGGCTGATACACCACCCAGAGACCGGGCTGATATATCAACCAGAGACCGGGCTGATACACCACCCAGAGACCAGCCTGATATATCAACCAGAGACCGGGCTGATACACCACCCAGAGACCAGCCTGATATATCACCCAGAGACCGGGCTGATACACCACACAGAGACCGGGCTGATACACCACACAGAGACCGGGCTGATACACCACCCAGAGACCGGGCTGATAACCACCCAGAGACTGGGCAGATATACCACCCAGAGACCGGGCTGATACACCACCCAGAGACCGGGCAGATATATCACCCAGAGACCGGGCTGATATATCACCCAGAGACCGGGCTGATATACCACCCAGAGACCGGGCTGATATACCACCCAGAGACCGGGCTGATACACTACCCAGAGACCGGGCTGATATACCACCCAGAGACCGGGCTGATACACTACCCAGAGATCGAGCTGATACACCACCCAGAGACCAGCCTGATATATCACCCAGAGACCGGGCTGATATATCACCCAGAGACCGGGCTGATACACCACCCAGAGACCAGCCTGATATATCAACCAGAGACCGGGCTGATATATCACCCAGAGACCGGGCTGATATACCACCCAGAGACTGGGCTGATATACCACCCAGAGACCGGGCTGATACACCACCCAGAGACCGGGCTGATATAACACCCAGAGACTGGGCTGATACACTACCCAGAGACCGGGCTGATACACCACCCAGAGACCAGGCTGATACACCACCCAGAGACCGGGCTTATATATCACCCAGAGACCAGCCTGATACACCACCCAGAGACCGGGCTGATACACCACCCAGAGACCAGGCTGATACACCACCCAGAGACCGGGCTGATATATCACCCAGAGACCAGCCTGATATACCACCCAGAGACCAGCCTGATATACCACCCAGAGACCGGGCTGATATATCACCCAGAGACTGGGCTGATATATCACCCAGAGACCGGGCTGATATATCACACAGAGACCGGGCTGATATACCACCCAGAGACCGGGCTGATAAACCACCCAGAGACCGGGCTGATACACCACACAGAGACCGGGCTGAGACACCACCCAGAGACCGGGCTGATATATCACCCAGAGACCGGGCTGATACACCACACAGAGACCAGCCTGATATATCACCCAGAGACCGGGCTGATATACCACCCAGAGACCGGGCTGATACACCACACAGAGACCAGGCTGATATATCACCCAGAGACCGGGCTGATATACCACCCAGAGACTGGGCTGATACACCACCCAGAGCCAAGGCTGATACACCACCCAGAGACCGGGCTGATATATCACCCAGAGACCAGCCTGATATACCACCCAGAGACCAGCCTGATATACCACCCAGAGACCGGGCTGATATATCACCCAGAGACCAGGCTGATTTATCACCCAGAGACCGGGCTGATATATCACACAGAGACCGGGCTGATATACCACCCAGAGACCGGGCTGATACACCACCCAGAGACCGGGCTGATACACCACACAGAGACCGGGCTGAGACACCACCCAGAGACCGGGCTGATACACCACACAGAGACCGGGCTGATACACCACACAAAGACCAGGCTGATATACCGCCCAGAGACCGGGCTGATACACCACACAGAGACCGGGCTGATACACGACCCAGAGACTGGGCTGATATATCACCCAGAGACCGGGCTGAGACACCACCCAGAGACTGGGCTGATATACCACCCAGAGACCGGGCTGATATATCACCCAGAGACCGGGCTGATATATCACCCAGAGACCAGGCTGATATATCACCCAGAGACCGGGCTGATATATCACACAGAGACCAGCCTGATATATCACCCAGAGACCGGGCTGATATATCACCCAGAGACCGGGCTGATATATCACCCAGAGACCAGGCTGATATATCACCCAGAGACCGGGCTGATATATCACACAGAGACCGGGCTGATATACCACCCAGAGACCGGGCTGATACACCACCCAGAGACCGGGCTGATACACCACACAGAGACCGGGCTGAGACACCACCCAGAGACCGGGCTGATACACCACACAGAGACCAGCCTGATATATCACCCAGAGACCGGGCTGATATACCACCCAGAGACCGGGCTGATACACCACACAGAGACCAGGCTGATATACCGCCCAGAGACCGGGCTGATACACCACACAGAGACCGGGCTGATACACGACCCAGAGACCGGGCTGATATATCACCCAGAGACCGGGCTGAGACACCACCCAGAGACTGGGCTGATATACCACCCAGAGACCGGGCTGATATATCACCCAGAGACCGGGCTGATACACCACCCAGAGACTGGGCTGATATATCACCCAGAGACCGGGCTGATATACCGCCCAGAGACCGGGCTGATGTATTGCCCAGAGACCGGGCTGATACACCGGCCAGAGACCGGGCTGATATACCACCCAGAGACCGGGCTGATATACCGCCCAGAGACCAGGCTGATATATTGCCCAGAGACCGGGCTGATATATTGCCCAGAGACCGGGCTGATACACCGGCCAGAGACCGGGCTGATATACCACGCAGAGACCGGGCTGATATACCACGCAGAGACCGGGCTGATATATCTCTCAGAGTCTGGGCTGATATCCCACCTAGAGACCAGGCTGATACACCAACCAGAGAACAGGCTGATGTACCACTCAGAGACCGGGCTGATATACCACCCAGACACCAGGCTGACACACCACCCAGAGACTGGGCTGATATACTGCCCAGAGACCGGGCTGATATCCCAACCAGAGACCGGCTGATAATACACCACACAGAGAACGGGCTAATATACCACCCAGAGACAGGGCTGATACACCACCCGAGAGACTGGGCTCATACAGCACACAGAGACTCGGCTGATACACCACACAGGGACCAGGCTGATATACCACTCAGAGACTGGGCTAATATCCCACACAGAGACCAGGCTGATATACTGCCCAGGGACTGGGCTGATATACCACCCTGAGACCGAGCTGATACACTTCCCAGAGACCAGGCTGATACACCTCCCAGAGACCGGGCTGATATACTGACCAGTGACCTGGCTGACACACCACCCAGGAACCAGGCTGATATACCACTCAAAGACCGGGCTGATACACCACCCAGAGACCAGGCTGATATACTGCCCAGGGACCGGGCTGGTATACCACCCTGAGACCGAGCTGATTCACCTCCCAGAGACCAAGGTGACACACCTCACATAGACCGGGCTGATATATCGCCCAGAGACCAGGCTGATATACTGCCCAGAGACCAGGCTGATATACTTCCCAGAGACCAGGCTGATACACTGTCCAGATACTGGGCTGATATACCATCAGAGACCAGGCTGATATACCAGTCAGAGACCGGGCTGATATACTGCACAGAGACTGGGCTGATATACCACTCAGAGACGGGCTGATATACCACCCAGAAACTGGGCTGTTACGCTATCCAAAGACCGGGCCGATACACCGCCCAGAGAATGGGCTGATACACCACCCAGAGACCAGCTGATATACCACCCAGAGACAGAGCTGATACACGACCCAGAGACCGGGCTGATATACCACCCAGAGACCGGGCTGATATATCACCCAGAGACCGGGCTGATATATCACACAGAGACCGGGCTGATATAACACCCAGAGACCGGGCTGATATATCACCCAGAGACCGGGCTGATATATCACCCAGAGACCGGGCTGATACACCACCCAGAGACTGGGCTGATATATCACACAGAGACTGGGCTGATACATCACCCAGAGACCGGGCTGATATATCACCCAGAGACCGGGCTGATATATCACCCAGAGACCGGGCTGATACACCACCCAGAGACCGGGCTGATACACCACACAGAGACTGGGCTGATATATCACCCAGAGACCGGGCTGATACACCGGCCAGAGACCGGGCTGAGACACCACCCAGAGACCAGGCTGATACACCACACAGAGACCAGGCTGATATATCACCCAGAGACCGGGCTGATATACCACCAGAGACTGGGCTGATATACCACCAGAGACTGGGCTGATATATCACCCAGAGACCGGGCTGATATACCACCCAGAGACTGGGCTGATATACCACCCAGAGACCGGGCTGATACACCACACAGAGACCGGGCTGATATACCACCCAGAGACCGGGCTGATATACCACCCAGAGACCGGGCTGATACACCACACAGAGACCGGGCTGATATATCACCCAGAGACCGGGCTGATATACCACCAGAGACTGGGCTGATACACCACCCAGAGACCGGGCTGATACACCACCCAGAGACCAGGCTGATATATCAACCAGAGAGCGGGCTGATATACCACCCAGAGACTGGGCTGATACACCACCCAGAGACCGGGCTGATACACCACCCAGAGTCCGGGCTGATATACTGCCCAGAGACCGGGCTGATATACCGCCCAGAGACCGGGCTGATATACCACCCAGAGACCGGGCTGATATACCACCCAGAGACCGGGCTGATATATCACCCAGAGACCGGGCTGATATACCACCCAGAGACCGGGCTGATACACCACCCAGAGACCAGGCTGATATACCACCCAGAGACCGGGCTGATATACCACCCAGAGACCGGGCTGATACACCGCCCAGAGACCGGGCTGATATACCGCCCAGAGACCGGGCTGATATACCACCCAGAGACCGGGCTGATATATCACACAGAGACCGGGCTGATATAACACCCAGAGACCGGGCTGATATATCACCCAGAGACCGGGCTGATACACCACCCAGAGACCGGGCTGATATATCAACCAGAGACCGGGCTGATACACCACCCAGAGACCAGCCTGATATATCAACCAGAGACCGGGCTGATACACCACCCAGAGACCAGCCTGATATATCACCCAGAGACCGGGCTGATACACCACACAGAGACCGGGCTGATACACCACACAGAGACCGGGCTGATACACCACCCAGAGACCGGGCTGATAACCACCCAGAGACTGGGCAGATATACCACCCAGAGACCGGGCTGATACACCACCCAGAGACCGGGCAGATATATCACCCAGAGACCGGGCTGATATATCACCCAGAGACCGGGCTGATATACCACCCAGAGACCGGGCTGATATACCACCCAGAGACCGGGCTGATACACTACCCAGAGACCGGGCTGATATACCACCCAGAGACCGGGCTGATACACTACCCAGAGATCGAGCTGATACACCACCCAGAGACCAGCCTGATATATCACCCAGAGACCGGGCTGATATATCACCCAGAGACCGGGCTGATACACCACCCAGAGACCAGCCTGATATATCAACCAGAGACCGGGCTGATATATCACCCAGAGACCGGGCTGATATACCACCCAGAGACTGGGCTGATATACCACCCAGAGACCGGGCTGATACACCACCCAGAGACCGGGCTGATATAACACCCAGAGACTGGGCTGATACACTACCCAGAGACCGGGCTGATACACCACCCAGAGACCAGGCTGATACACCACCCAGAGACCGGGCTTATATATCACCCAGAGACCAGCCTGATACACCACCCAGAGACCGGGCTGATACACCACCCAGAGACCAGGCTGATACACCACCCAGAGACCGGGCTGATATATCACCCAGAGACCAGCCTGATATACCACCCAGAGACCAGCCTGATATACCACCCAGAGACCGGGCTGATATATCACCCAGAGACTGGGCTGATATATCACCCAGAGACCGGGCTGATATATCACACAGAGACCGGGCTGATATACCACCCAGAGACCGGGCTGATAAACCACCCAGAGACCGGGCTGATACACCACACAGAGACCGGGCTGAGACACCACCCAGAGACCGGGCTGATATATCACCCAGAGACCGGGCTGATACACCACACAGAGACCAGCCTGATATATCACCCAGAGACCGGGCTGATATACCACCCAGAGACCGGGCTGATACACCACACAGAGACCAGGCTGATATATCACCCAGAGACCGGGCTGATATACCACCCAGAGACTGGGCTGATACACCACCCAGAGACCAGGCTGATACACCACCCAGAGACCGGGCTGATATATCACCCAGAGACCAGCCTGATATACCACCCAGAGACCAGCCTGATATACCACCCAGAGACCGGGCTGATATATCACCCAGAGACCAGGCTGATTTATCACCCAGAGACCGGGCTGATATATCACACAGAGACCGGGCTGATATACCACCCAGAGACCGGGCTGATACACCACCCAGAGACCGGGCTGATACACCACACAGAGACCGGGCTGAGACACCACCCAGAGACCGGGCTGATACACCACACAGAGACCGGGCTGATACACCACACAAAGACCAGGCTGATATACCGCCCAGAGACCGGGCTGATACACCACACAGAGACCGGGCTGATACACGACCCAGAGACCGGGCTGATATATCACCCAGAGACCGGGCTGAGACACCACCCAGAGACTGGGCTGATATACCACCCAGAGACCGGGCTGATATATCACCCAGAGACCGGGCTGATATATCACCCAGAGACCAGGCTGATATATCACCCAGAGACCGGGCTGATATATCACACAGAGACCAGCCTGATATATCACCCAGAGACCGGGCTGATATATCACCCAGAGACCGGGCTGATATATCACCCAGAGACCGGGCTGATATATCACACAGAGACCAGGCTGATATACCACCCAGAGACCGGGCTGATACACCACCCAGAGACCGGGCTGATACACCACACAGAGACCGGGCTGAGACACCACCCAGAGACCGGGCTGAGACACCACCCTGAGACCGGGCTGATACACCACACAGAGACCAGCCTGATATATCACCCAGAGACCGGGCTGATATACCACCCAGAGACCGGGCTGATACACCACACAGAGACCAGGCTGATATACCGCCCAGAGACCGGGCTGATACACCACACAGAGACCGGGCTGATACACGACCCAGAGACCGGGCTGATATATCACCCAGAGACCGGGCTGAGACACCACCCAGAGACTGGGCTGATATACCACCCAGAGACCGGGCTGATATATCACCCAGAGACCGGGCTGATACACCACCCAGAGACTGGGCTGATATATCACCCAGAGACCGGGCTGATATACCGCCCAGAGACCGGGCTGATGTATTGCCCAGAGACCGGGCTGATACACCGGCCAGAGACCGGGCTGATATACCACCCAGAGACCGGGCTGATATACCGCCCAGAGACCAGGCTGATATATTGCCCAGAGACCGGGCTGATATATTGCCCAGAGACCGGGCTGATACACCGGCCAGAGACCGGGCTGATATACCACGCAGAGACCAGGCTGATATACCAGTCAGAGACCGGGCTGATATACTGCACAGAGACTGGGCTGATATACCACTCAGAGACGGGCTGATATACCACCCAGAAACTGGGCTGTTACGCTATCCAAAGACCGGGCCGATACACCGCCCAGAGAATGGGCTGATACACCACCCAGAGACCAGCTGATATACCACCCAGAGACAGAGCTGATACACGACCCAGAGACCGGGCTGATATACCACCCAGAGACAGAGCTGATACACGACCCAGAGACCGGGCTGATATACTGCCCAGATACTGAGTTGATATATCACCCAGAGACCAGGCTGATACACTGCCCAGATACTGAGTTGATATACCACACAGAGACCGGGCTGATACACCTCACAGAGACCGGGCTGATACACCACCCAGAGACCGGGCTGATACACCACACAGAGACCGGGCTGATACACCACACAGAGACCGGGCTGCTTTACTGACCAGAGACCGGGCTGATACACTGCACAGACACTGAGCTGATATACCACTCAGAGACTGGGCTGATACACTACCCAGAGAACGGACAGATACACCACCCAGAGAACGGGCTGATACACCACCGAGAGTGAGGACTGATATACCACCCTGAGACAGGGCTGATACATCACACAGAGACCGGGCTGATATACCACCCAGAGACCGGGATGATACACCACCCAGAGACCGGGATGATATACCACCCAGAGACCAGGATGATATATCACCCAGAGACCGGGATGATATACTACCCAGAGACCGGGCTGTGATACACCGAGAGACCTAAGGGACAACTTTTTCACCCAGAGGGTGGTACGTGTATGGAATGAGCTGCCAGAGGATGTGGTGGGGGCTGGTACAATTACAACATTTAAGAGGCATTTGGATGGGTATATGGATAGGAAGGGTTTGGGGGGATATGGGCCGGGTGCTGGCAGGTGGGACTAGATTTTGTTGGGATATCTGGGTCAGCATGGACGGGTTGGGCCGAAGGGTCTGTTTCCGTGCTGTACGTCTCTATGACCTTGTAACAACCTCAGACAGCCTTTTCCTCACACAGTCATCTCTCTGGGGGAAAGAGAAACCGCCCCTGTGTACCCTTTTCAATGTCTCCTCTGACATCTATACCCTCTGATTGCACACTCCCCTCAGGATCGAGACAGGTTGATGGAGAGACAGACAGACAGAGAGACAGAGACAGAGAGACAGACGGACAGAGAGACAGAGAGACAGAGAGATAGAGAGACAGAGAGACAGACGGACAGAGAGACAGACGGACAGAGGAACAGAGAGACAGAGAGACAGACGGACAGAGAGACAGAGAGACAGAGAGATAGAGAGACAGAGAGACAGAGAGACAGAGAGACAGAGACAGAGAGAGACAGAGAGAGACAGATGGACAGAGAGACAGAGAGATAGAGAGACAGGGAGACAGACGGACAGAGAGATAGAGAGACAGAGAGACAGAGAGACAGAGACAGAGACAGAGAGAGACAGAGAGAGACAGATGGACAGAGAGACAGAGAGATAGAGAGACAGGGAGACAGAGACAGAGACAGAGAGAGACAGAGAGAGACAGATGGACAGAGAGATAGAGAGACAGAGAGACAGAGAGATAGAGAGACAGAGAGACAGAGAGACAGAGACAGAGACAGAGAGAGACAGAGAGAGACAGATGGACAGAGAGACAGAGAGATAGAGAGACAGAGAGACAGAGAGATAGAGAGACAGAGAGACAGAGAGATAGACGGACAGAGAGACAGACGGACAGAGAGACAGAGAGACAGAGAGATAGACGGACAGAGAGACAGATGGACAGAGAGACAGAGAGACAGACGGACAGAGAGACAGACGGACAGAGAGACAGATAGACAGCCAGACAGAGAGACAGACGGACAGAGAGACTGATGGACAGAGAGACAGACGGACAGAGAGACAGACGGACAGAGAGAGAGAGACAGAGAGACAGACGGACAGACGGACAGAGAGACAGAGAGAGAGACAAACGGAAAGAGAGACAGGGAGACAGAGGGACAGAGAGACAGACGGACAGAGAGACAGACGGACAGAGAGACAGACGGACAGACAGAGAGACAGGCGGACAGAGAGACAGACAGACAGACAGAGAGACAGTCGGACACAGAGACAGACGGACAGAGAGACAGATGGACTTAGAGACAGAGAGACAGATGGACAGAGAGAGAGGTGTACCGAAATGCAGCGAGAGCAAAACATAGAGAAACTCAGAGATAGGGAACGAGAGACAGAAGTAGGCAGAGAGAGAGAGATATTAAGAAAGAGAATGAGACAGAGAGAGAGAGAGAGAGAGAGAGACAGAGGATGGTAACGTGAGATGACAAAAAGACTTAGATAGAAAAAGTGAAGCAGAGGGAGAGAGAGAGAGGGAGCAGTGCAGAAAGAGAGAGAGAGAGAGACAGTGCAGATCGAGACAGAGAGAGACAGAGTGAGACAGAGAAAGAGAGAAAGTGCAGACCGAGACAGAGAGAGAGAGAGACAGAGCAGAGCGAGAGAGAGAGAGGGAGCAGTGCAGAAAGAGAGAGAGAGACAGTGCAGATCGAGACAGAGAGAGAGACAGAGTGAGACAGAGAAAGAGAGAAAGTGCAGACTGAGAAAGAGAGAGAGACAGAGCAGAGCAGAGTGTGAGAGAGATGGAGCAGTGCAGAAAGAGAGAGAGAGATACAGAGAGAGAGAGAGACAGTGCAGACCGAGACAGAGAGAGAGAGAGAGAGATAGAGAGAGAGAGAGAGAGACAGTGCAGAGCAGAGAGAGAGAGAGAGAGAGACAGAGAGAGACAGATAGAGAGAGAGATAGTGCAGACTGAGACAGAGAGTGGAAGAAACAGAGACAGTGCAGACTGAGACAGAGAGAGAGAGAGAGAGAGAGAGACAGATTCTGGATTAGTGGTGCTGGAAGAGCACAGCAGTTCAGGCAGCATCCAAGTAGCTTCGAAATCGATGTTTCGGGCAAAAGCCCTTCATCAGGGATAAAAACAGAGCAGAGCAGAGAGAGAGAGAGAGCAGTGCAGAAAGAGAGAGAGAGAGAGACAGTGCAGAGTGAGAGTGAGAGAGGTAAAATGCAGACCTGAGAGAGAGACAGAGAGACAGTGCAGAGCAGAAGGAGGGAGAGAGAGACAGAGACAGAGAGAGAAACAGAGAGAGAGAGACAGAGAGAGAGAGAGAGAGAGAGATAGAGACAGTGCAGGCTGAGACAGAGAGAGAGAGACAGTGCAGATTAGAGAGAGAGTGCAAAGCAGAGGGGGAGAGAGACAGAGCAGAGCAGAGCGAGAGAGAGAGAGAGCCATGCAGAAAGAGAGAGAGAGAGAGCAGTGCAGAAAGAGAGAGAGAGAGAGAGAGAGAGGGACATTGCAGATTGAGACAGAGAGACACAGTGCAGAGCAGAGAGAGAGAGTGCAAAGGAGAGGGAGAGAGAAACAGAGCAGAGCAGAGCGAGAGAGAGGGAGAGAGAGAGGGAGCAGAGCAGAAAGAGAGAGAGAGAGACAGTGCAGATCGAGACAGAGGGAGAGAGAGAGACAGTGCAGAGCAAAGAGAGAGAGAATGCAGAGCAGAAAGAGTGAGAGAGAAACAGAGACAGAGAGAGAGAAAGAGAGAGCAGAGCAGACCGAAAGAGACAGAGAGAGAGAGAGAGAGAGAGAGATAGAGAGAGAGAGAGAGACAGTGCAGATCGAGACAGAGAGAGACAGTGCAGAGCAGAGAGAGAGAGAGAGAGAGACAGAGAGAGACAGAGAGAGAGAGATAGTGCAGACTGAGACAGAGAGAGGAAGCGAGAGAGAGAAAGAGAGAGAGAGAAAGAGAGAGAGTAAAGCAGAAAGAGAGACAGAGAGAGAGAGAGAGTGCAGAGCAGAGAGAGAGAGAGAGATAGCAGTGCAGAAAGAGAGAGAAAGAGAGAGAGAGAGAGAGACAGTGCAGACCGAGACAGAGAGAAAGAGAGAGAGAGAGAGAGAGAGACACACAGTGCAGACTGAGACAGAGAGAGAGAGTTCAGACTGAGACAGAGAGAGAGAGAGAGACAGAGACAGAGAGAGAGAGAGAGACAGAGACAGAGATAGAGAGAGAGACACACACAGTGCAGACTGAGACAGAGAGAGAGAGAGAGAGAGAGACAGAGACAGAGACAGAGACACAGAGAGAGAAACAGAGACAGAGAGAGAGAAAGAGAGAGCAGAGCAGACCGAGATAGAGACAGAGAGAGAGAGAGAGATAGAGAGAGAGAGAGAGACAGTGCAGATCGAGACAGAGAGAGACAGTGCAGAGCAGAGAGAGAGAGAGACAGAGAGAGACAGAGAGAGATAGTGCAGACTGAGACAGAGAGAGGAAGCGAGAGAGAGAAAGAGAGAGAGAGAAAGAGAGAGAGTAAAGCAGAAAGAGAGAGAGAGAGAGAGAGAGAGTGCAGAGCAGAGAGAGAGAGAGAGAGAGATAGCAGTGCAGAAAGAGAGAGAGAGAGAGAGAGAGACAGTGCAGACCGAGACAGAGAGAAAGAGAGAGAGAGAGAGAGAGACACACAGTGCAGACTGAGACAGAGAGAGAGAGAGAGAGACAGAGAGAGAGAGAGAGACAGAGACAGAGATAGAGAGAGAGACACACACACAGTGCAGACTGAGACAGAGAGAGAGAGAGAGAGAGAGAGAGACAGAGACAAAGATAGAGAGAGAGACACACAGTACAGACTGAGACAGAGAGAGAGAGAGTGCAGACTGAGCCAGAGAGAGAGAGAGAGACAGAGACAGAGACTGAGAGAGACAGTGCAGACCGAGACAGAGACAGAGAGAGAGAGAGAGAGAGAGAGAGAGACAGAGAGAGAGAGAGACAGTGCAGACTGAGACAGAGAGAGAGAGAGAGACAGAGACAGAGACAGAGAGAGAGAGAGACAGTGCAGACTGAGACAGAGAGAGAGAGTGCAGACTGAGAGAGAGAGAGAGAAAGAGAGAGACAGTGCAGACTGAGACAGAGAGAGAGAGAAGAGACAGTGCAGACCGAGACAGAGAGAGAGAGAGAGAGAGAGACAGAGAGAGAGAGAGAGAGAGAGAGAGAGAGACAGTGCAGACTGAGACAGAGAGAGAGAGACAGTGCAGACTGAGACAGAGAGAGAGAGAGAGAGAGACAGTGCAGACCGAGACAG